>NW_027017224.1:0-206813 GCF_036013445.1 Caloenas nicobarica
CCCGACAGGGCCCAGTAGAGCCCGACAGAGCCCGACAGAGCCCAGTAGAGCCCGACAGAGCCCGACAGAGCCCGACAGAGCCCGACAGAGCCCGACAGGGCCCGACAGGGCCCGACAGGGCCCGACAGGGCCCGACAGAGCCCGACAGAGCCCGTCAGGGCCCGACAGGGCCCGACAGGGCCCGACAGGGCCCAGTAGAGCCCGACAGAGCCCGACAGAGCCCAGTAGAGCCCAGTAGAGCCCGACAGAGCCCGACAGAGCCCGACAGAGCCCGACAGAACCCGACAGAGCCCGACAGGGCCCGACAGGGCCCAGTAGAGCCCGACAGAGCCCGACAGAGCCCGACAGAGCCCGACAGGGCCCGACAGGGCCCAGAAGAGCCCGACAGAGCCCGACAGAGCCCGACAGAACCCGACAGAGCCCGACAGAGCCCGACAGAGCCCGACAGGGCCCGACAGAGCCCGACAGGGCCCAGTAGAGCCCGACAGAGCCCGACAGAGCCCAGTAGAGCCCAGTAGAGCCCGACAGAGCTCGACAGAGCCCGACAGAGCCCGACAGAGACCAGTTGAGCCCGACAGAGCCCGACAGAGCCCGACAGGGCCCGACAGGGCCCGACAGAGCCCGACAGGGCCCGACAGGGCCCGACAGAGCCCAGTAGAGCCCGACAGAGACCGACAGAGCCCGACAGAGCCCGACAGGGCCCAGTAAAGCCCAGTAGAGCCCGACAGAGCCCAGTAGAGCCCGACAGAGCCCGACAGAGCCCGACAGGGCCCGACAGGGCCCGACAGGGCCCGACAGGGCCCGACAGGGCCCGACAGGGCCCGACAGAGCCCGACAGGGCCCGACAGAGCCCGACAGGGCCCGACAGGGCCCAGTAGAGCCCGACAGAGCCCGACAGAGCCCGACAGAGCCCGACAGAGCCCAGTAGAGCCCAACAGAGCCCGACAGAGCCCGACAGAGCCCGACAGGGCCCGACAGAGCCCGACAGGGCCCGACAGGGCCCGACAGAGCCCGACAGAGCCCGACAGAGCCCGACAGAGCCCGACAGGGCCCAGTAGAGCCCGACAGAGCCCGACAGAGCCCGACAGAGCCCGACAGGGCCCGACAGAGCCCGACAGAGCCCGACATGGCCCGACGGGGCCCGACAGGGCCAGTAGAGCCCGACAGAGCCCGACAGAGCCCGACAGAACCCGACAGAGCCCGACAGAGACCGACAGAGCCCGACAGAGTCCAACAGGGCCCAGTAGAGCCCGACAGAGCCCGACAGAGCCCGACAGATCCCGACAGGGCCCGACACGCCCGACAGGGCCCAGTAGAGCCCGACAGGGCCCGACAGAGCCCGACAGAGCCCGACAGGGCCCAGTAGAGCCCGACAGAGCCCGAGAGGGCCCGACAGAGCCCGACAGAGCCCGAGAGGGCCCGACAGAGCCCGACAGAGCCCGACAGATCCCGACAGGGCCCGACACGCCCGACAGGGCCCAGAGAGCCCGACAGAGCCCCGACAGAGCCCGACAGAGCCCGACAGAGCCCGACAGAGCCCGACAGAGCCCGACAGGGCCCAGTAGAGCCCGACAGAGCCCGACAGAGCCCGACAGAGCCCGACAGAGCCCAGTAGAGCCCGACAGAGCCCGACAGAGCCCGACAGGGCCCGACAGGGCCCGACAGAGCCCAGTAGAGCCCGACAGAGCCCGACAGAGCCCGACAGGGCCCAGTAGAGCCCGACAGAGCCCGACAGGGCCCGACAGGGCCCGACAGAGCCCGACAGGGCCCGACAGAGCCCGACAGAGCCCGACAGGGCCCGACAGGGCCCAGTAGAGCCCGACAGAGCCCGACAGAGCCCGACAGGGCCCGACAGGGCCCAGTAGAGCCCGACAGAGCCCGACAGAGCCCAGTAGAGCCCAGTAGAGCCCGACAGAGCCCGACACAGCCCGACAGAGCCCGACAGAGCCCGACAGGGCCCGACAGAGCCCGACAGGGCCCGACAGAGCCCGACAGAGCCCGACAGAGCCCGACAGGGCCCAGTAGAGCCCGACAGAGCCCGACAGAGCCCGACAGAGCCCGACAGGGACCGACAGAGCCCGACAGGGCCCGACAGGGCCCGACAGGGCCCGACAGAGCCCGACAGAGCCCGACAGGGCCCGACAGAGCCCGACAGAGCCCGACAGGGCCCAGTAGAGCCCAGTAGAACCCGACAGAGCCCAGTAGAGCCCGACAGAGCCCGACAGAGCCCGACAGAGCCCGACAGGGCCCGACAGAGCCCGACAGGGCCCAGTAGAGCCCAACAGAGCCCGACAAAGCCCGACAGAGCCCGACAGAGCCCAGTAGAGCCCGACAGAGCCCGACAGAGCCCGACAGGGCCCGACAGAGCCCGACAGAGCCCAGTAGAGCCCGACAGAGCCCGACAGGGCCCGACAGAGCCCGACAGAGCCCAGTAGAGCCCAGTAGAGCCCGACAGAGCCCGACAGAGCCCGACAGAGCCCGACAGGGCCCGACAGAGCCCGACAGGGCCCGACAGGGCCCGACAGAGCCCGACAGGGCCCGACAGGGCCCAGTAGAGCCCGACAGAGCCCAACAGAGCCCGACAGAGCCCAGTAGAGCCCGACAGAGCCCGACAGAGCCCGACAGAGCCCGACAGAGCCCGACAGGGCCCGACAGGGCCCGACAGAGCCCGACAGAGCCCGACAGGGCCCAGTAGAGCCCGACAGAGCCCGACAGAGCCCGACAGAGCCCAGTAGAGCCCGACAGAGCCCGACAGAGCCCGACAGGGCCCGACAGGGCCCGACAGGGCCCGACAGGGCCCGACAGAGCCCAGTAGAGCCCGACAGAGCCCGACAGAGCCCGACAGAGCCCGACAGGGCCCGACAGGGCCCGACAGGGCCCAGTAGAGCCCGACAGAGCCCGACAGAGCCCGACAGAGCCCGACAACGCCCGACAGGGCCCGACAGGGCCCGACAGAGCCCAGTAGAGCCCGACAGAGCCCGACAGAGCCCGACAGGGCCCGACAGGGCCCGACAGGGCCCAGTAGAGCCCGACAGAGCCCGACAGAGCCCGACAGAGCCCGACAGGGCCCGACAGAGCCCGACAGAGCCCGACAGGGCCCGACAGAGCCCGACAGGGCCCGACAGGGCCCGACAGGGCCCGACAAGGTACGACAGAGCCCGACAGGGCCCGACAGGGCCCAGTAGAGCCCGACAGAGCCCGACAGAGCCCGAAAGAGCCCGACAGGGCCCGACAGGGCCCAGTAGAGCCCGACAGACCCCGACAGAGCCCGACAGAGCCCAGTAGAGCCCAGTAGAGCCCGACAGAGCCCGACAGAGCCCGACAGGGCCCGACAGAGCCCGACAGAGCCCAGTAGAGCCCGACAGAGCCCGACAGGGCCCGACAGAGCCCGACAGAGCCCAGTACAGCCCAGTAGAGCCCGACAGAGCCCGACAGAGCCCGACAGAGCCCGACAGGGCCCGACAGAGCCCGACAGGGCCCGACAGGGCCCGACAGAGCCCGACAGGGCCCGACAGGGCCCGACAGAGACCAGTAGAGCCCGACAGAGCCCGACAGAGCCCGACAGGGCCCGACAGGGCCCGACAGAGCCCGACAGAGCCCAGCAGAGCCCAGTAGAGCCCAGTAGAGCCCGACAGGGCCCGACAGAGCCCGACAGAGCCCAGTAGAGCCCGACAGAGCCCGACAGGGCCCGACAGGGCCCGACAGGGCCCGACAGGGCCCGACAGAGCCCGACAGAGCCCGACAGGGCCCGACAGAGCCCGACAGAGCCCGACAGGGCCCAGTAGAGCCCAGTAGAACCCGACAGAGCCCAGTAGAGCCCGACAGAGCCCGACAGAGCCCGACAGAGCCCGACAGGGCCCGACAGAGCCCGACATGGCCCAGTAGAGCCCAACAGAGCCCGACAAAGCCCGACAGAGCCCGACAGAGCCCAGTAGAGCCCGACAGAGCCCGACAGAGCCCGACAGGGCCCGACAGAGCCCGACAGAGCCCAGTAGAGCCCGACAGAGCCCGACAGGGCCCGACAGAGCCCGACAGAGCCCAGTAGAGCCCAGTAGAGCCCGACAGAGCCCGACAGAGCCCGACAGAGCCCGACAGAGCCCGACAGGGCCCGACAGAGCCCGACAGGGCCCGACAGGGCCCGACAGAGCCCGACAGGGCCCGACAGGGCCCAGTAGAGCCCGACAGAGCCCAACAGAGCCCGACAGAGCCCAGTAGAGCCCGACAGAGCCCGACAGAGCCCGACAGAGCCCGACAGGGCCCGACAGGGCCCGACAGAGCCCGACAGGGCCCAGTAGAGCCCGACAGAGCCCGACAGAGCCCGACAGAGCCCAGTAGAGCCCGACAGAGCCCGACAGAGCCCGACAGGGCCCGACAGGGCCCGACAGGGCCCGACAGAGCCCAGTAGAGCCCGACAGAGCCCGACAGAGCCCGACAGAGCCCGACAGGGCCCGACAGGGCCCGACAGGGCCCAGTAGAGCCCGACAGAGCCCGACAGAGCCCGACAACGCCCGACAGGGCCCGACAGGGCCCGACAGAGCCCAGTAGAGCCCGACAGAGCCCGACAGAGCCCGACAGGGCCCGACAGGGCCCGACAGGGCCCAGTAGAGCCCGACAGAGCCCGACAGAGCCCGACAGAGCCCGACAGGGCCCGACAGAGCCCGACAGAGCCCGACAGGGCCCGACAGGGCCCGACAGAGCCCGACAGGGCCCGACAGGGCCCGACAGGGCCCGACAGGGTACGACAGAGCCCGACAGGGCCCGACAGGGCCCAGTAGAGCCCGACAGAGCCCGACAGAGCCCGACAGAGCCCGACAGGGCCCGACAGGGCCCAGTAGAGCCCGACAGACCCCGACAGAGCCCGACAGAGCCCAGTAGAGCCCGACAGAGCCCGACACAGCCCGACAGAGCCCGACAGAGCCCGACAGGGCCCGACAGAGCCCGACAGGGCCCGACAGGGCCCGACAGAGCCCGACAGGGCCCAGTACCGCCCGACAGAGCCCGACAGAGCCCGACAGAACCCGACAGGGCCCAGTAGAGCCCGACAGAGCCCGACAGGGCCCGACAGAGCCCGACAGAGCCCGACAGAGCCCGACAGCGCCCGACAGGGCCCAGTAGAGCCCGACAGAGCCCGACAGAACCCGACAGAGCCCGACAGAGCCCAGCAGAGCCCGACAGAGCCCATCAGGGCCCGACAGAGCCCGACAGGGCCCGACAGAGCCCGACAGAGCCCGACAGGGCCCAGTAGAGCCCGACAGAGCCCGACAGAGCCCGACAGAGCCCAGTAGAGCCCGACAGAGCCCGACAGAGCCCGACAGAGCCCGACAGAGCCCGACAGGGCCCAGTAGAGCCCGACAGAGCCCGACAGAGCCCGACAGAGCCCGACAGAGCCCAGTAGAGCCCGACAGAGCCCGACAGAGCCCGACAGGGCCCGACAGAGCCCAGTAGAGCCCGACAGAGCCCGACAGAGCCCGACAGGGCCCAGTAGAGCCCGACAGAGCCCGACAGGGCCCGACAGGGCCCGACAGAGCCCGACAGGGCCCGACAGAGCCCGACAGAGCCCGACAGGGCCCGACAGGGCCCAGTAGAGCCCGACAGAGCCCGACAGAGCCCGACAGGGCCCGACAGGGCCCAGTAGAGCCCGACAGAGCCCGACAGAGCCCGACAGAGCCCAGTAGAGCCCAGTAGAGCCCGACAGAGCCCGACACAGCCCGACAGAGCCCGACAGAGCCCGACAGGGCCCGACAGAGCCCGACAGGGCCCGACAGAGCCCGACAGAGCCTGACAGAGCCCGACAGGGCCCAGTAGAGCCCGACAGAGCCCGACAGAGCCCGACAGAGCCCGACAGAGCCCGACAGGGACCGACAGATCCCGACAGGGCCCGACAGGGCCCGACAGGGCCCGACAGAGCCCGACAGAGCCCGACAGGGCCCGACAGAGCCCGACAGAGCCCGACAGGGCCCAGTAGAGCCCAGTAGAACCCGACAGAGCCCAGTAGAGCCCGACAGAGCCCGACAGAGCCCGACAGGTCCCGACAGAGCCCGACAGGGCCCAGTAGAGCCCAACAGAGCCCGACAAAGCCCGACAGAGCCCGACAGAGCCCAGTAGAGCCCGACAGAGCCCGACAGAGCCCGACAGGGCCCGACAGAGCCCGACAGAGCCCAGTAGAGCCCGACAGAGCCCGACAGGGCCCGACAGAGCCCGACAGAGCCCAGTACAGCCCAGTAGAGCCCGACAGAGCCCGACAGAGCCCGACAGAGCCCGACAGGGCCCGACAGAGCCCGACAGGGCCCGACAGGGCCCGACAGAGCCCGACAGGGCCCGACAGGGCCCGACAGAGACCAGTAGAGCCCGACAGAGCCCGACAGAGCCCGACAGGGCCCGACAGGGCCCGACAGAGCCCGACAGAGCCCAGCAGAGCCCAGTAGAGCCCAGTAGAGCCCGACAGAGCCCGACAGAGCCCGACAGAGCCCGACAGGGCCCGACAGAGCCCGACAGGGCCCAGTAGAGCCCGACAGAGCCCGACAGAGCCCGACAGGGCCCGACAGGGCCCGACAGGGCCCGACAGGGCCCAGTAGAGCCCGATAGAGCCCGACAGAGCCCGACAGAGCCCGACAGGGCCCGACAGAGCCCGACAGAGCCCGACAGGGCTCGACAGGGCCCGACAGAGCCCGACAGGGCCCGATAGAGCCCGACAGGGCCCAGTAGAGCCCGACAGAGCCCGACAGAGCCCGACAGAGCCCAGTAGAGCCCGACAGAGCCCGACAGAGCCCGACAGAGCCCGACAGAGCCCGACAGGGCCCGACAGGGCCCGACAGAGCCCGACAGAGCCCGACAGGGCCCAGTAGAGCCCGACAGAGCCCGACAGAGCCCGACAGAGCCCAGTAGAGCCCGACAGAGCCCGACAGAGCCCGACAGGGCCCGACAGAGCCCGACAGAGCCCGACAGGGCCCAGTAGAGCCCGACAGAGCCCGACAGAGCCCGACAGAGCCCGACAGAGCCCAGTAGAGCCCGACAGAGCCCGACAGAGCCCGACAGAGCCCGACAGGGCCCGACAGAGCCCGACAGGGCCCAGTAGAGCCCGACAGAGCCCGACAGAGCCCAGTAGAGCCCAGTAGAGCCCGACAGAGCCCGACAGAGCCCGACAGAGCCCGACAGAGCCCGACAGGGCCCGACAGGGCCCGACAGAGCCCGACAGGGCCCGACAGGGCCCAGTAGAGCCCGACAGAGCCCGACAGAGCCCGACAGAGCCCGACAGGGCCCGACAGGGCCCGACAGAGCCCAGTAGAGCCCGACAGAGCCCGACAGAGCCCGACAGAACCCGACAGAGCCCGACAGAGCCCAGCAGAGCCCGACAGAGCCCATCAGGGCCCGACAGAGCCCGACAGGGCCCGACAGAGCCCGACAGAGCCCGACAGGGCCCAGTAGAGCCCGACAGAGCCCGACAGAGCCCGACAGAGCCCAGTAGAGCCCGACAGAGCCCGACAGAGCCCGACAGAGCCCGACAGGGCCCGACAGGTCCCGACAGAGACCAGTAGAGCCCGACAGAGCCCGACAGAGCCCGACAGGGCCCGACAGGGCCCGACAGAGCCCGACAGAGCCCAGCAGAGCCCAGTAGAGCCCAGTAGAGCCCGACAGAGCCCGACAGAGCCCGACAGAGCCCGACAGGGCCCGACAGAGCCCGACAGGGCCCAGTAGAGCCCGACAGAGCCCGACAGAGCCCGACAGGGCCCGACAGGGCCCGACAGGGCCCAGTAGAGCCCGATAGAGCCCGACAGAGCCCGACAGAGCCCGACAGGGCCCGACAGAGCCCGACAGAGCCCGACAGGGCTCGACAGGGCCCGACAGAGCCCGACAGGGCCCGATAGAGCCCGACAGGGCCCAGTAGAGCCCGACAGAGCCCGACAGAGCCCGACAGAGCCCAGTAGAGCCCGACAGAGCCCGACAGAGCCCGACAGAGCCCGACAGGGCCCGACAGGGCCCGACAGAGCCCGACAGAGCCCGACAGGGCCCAGTAGAGCCCGACAGAGCCCGACAGAGCCCGACAGAGACCAGTAGAGCCCGACAGAGCCCGACAGAGCCCGACAGGGCCCGACAGAGCCCGACAGAGCCCGACAGGGCCCAGTAGAGCCCGACAGAGCCCGACAGAGCCCGACAGAGCCCGACAGAGCCCAGTAGAGCCCGACAGAGCCCGACAGAGCCCGACAGAGCCCGACAGGGCCCGACAGAGCCCGACAGGGCCCAGTAGAGCCCGACAGAGCCCGACAGAGCCCAGTAGAGCCCAGTAGAGCCCGACAGAGCCCGACAGAGCCCGACAGAGCCCGACAGAGCCCGACAGGGCCCGACAGGGCCCGACAGAGCCCGACAGGGCCCAACAGGGCCCAGTAGAGCCCGACAGAGCCCGACAGAGCCCGACAGAGCCCGACAGGGCCCGACAGGGCCCGACAGAGCCCAGTAGAGCCCGACAGAGCCCGACAGAGCCCGACAGAACCCGACAGAGCCCGACAGAGCCCAGCAGAGCCCGACAGAGCCCATCAGGGCCCGACAGGGCCCGACAGAGACCAGTAGAGCCCGACAGAGCCCGACAGAGCCCGACAGGGCCCGACAGGGCCCGACAGAGCCCGACAGAGCCCAGCAGAGCCCAGTAGAGCCCAGTAGAGCCCGACAGAGCCCGACAGAGCCCGACAGAGCCCAGTAGAGCCCAGTAGAGCCCGACAGAGCCCGAAAGGGCCCGACAGAGCCCGACAGAAACCAGTAGAGCCCGACAGAGCCCGTCAGGGCCCGACAGGGCCCGACAGAGCCCAGTAGAGCCCGACAGAGCCCGACAGAGCCCGACAGGGCCCGACAGGGCCCGACAGAGTCCGACAGAGCCCGACAGGGCCCAGTAGAGCCCGACAGAGCCCGACAGAGCCCATCAGGGCCCGACAGGGCCCAGTAGAGCCCGACAGAGCCCGACAGAGCCCGACAGAGCCCAGTAGAGCCCGACAGAGCCCGACAGGGCCCGACAGAGCTCGACAGAGCCCAACAGAGCCCGTCAGGGCCCGACAGGGCCCGACAGGGCCCAGTAGAGCCCGACAGAGCCCGACAGAGCCCAGTAGAGCCCAGTAGAGCCCGACAGAGCCCGACAGAGCCCGACAGAGCCCGACAGGGCCCGACAGAGCCCGACAGAGCCCGACAGGGCCCAGTAGAGCCCGACAGAGCCCGACAGAGCCCGACAGGGCCCGACAGAGCCCGACAGAGCCCGACAGGGCTCGACAGGGCCCGACAGAGCCCGACAGGGCCCGATAGAGCCCGACAGGGCCCGACAGAGCCCGACAGAGCCCGACAGGGCCCGACAGGGCCCGACAGAGCCCGACAGAGCCCGACAGGGCCCAGTAGAGCCCGACAGAGCCCAGTAAAGCCCAGTAGAGCCCGTCAGAGCCCGACAGAGCCCGACAGAGCCCGACAGGGCCCGATAGGGCCCGACAGAGCCCGACAGGGCCCAGTAGAGCCCGACAGAGCCCGACAGAGCCCGACAGAGCCCAACAGAGCCCGACAGGGCCCAGTAGAGCCCGACAGAGCCCGACAGAGCCCGACAGAGCCCGACAGGGCCCGACAGAGCCCGACAGAGCCCGACAGGGCCCGACAGGGCCCGACAGAGCCCGACAGGGCCCGACAGGGCCCGACAGAGCCCGACAGAGCCCGACAGGGCCCCACAGAGCCCGAAAGAGCCCGACAGGGCCCAGTAGAGCCCGACAGAGCCCGACAGAGCCCGACAGAGCCCAGTAGAGCCCGACAGAGCCCGACAGAGCCCGACAGAGCCCGACAGGGCCCGACAGGGCCCGACAGAGCCCGACAGGGCCCAGTAGAGCCCGACAGAGCCCGACAGAGCCCGACAGAGCCCAGTAGAGCCCGACAGAGCCCGACAGAGCCCGACAGGGCCCGACAGGGCCCGACAGAGCCCGACAGAGCCCGACAGGGCCCGACAGGGCCCGACAGAGCCCAGTAGAGCCCGACAGAGCCCGACAGAGCCCGACAGAGCCCGACAGGGCCCGACAGGGCCCGACAGGGCCCAGTAGAGCCCGACAGAGCCCGACAGAGCCCGACAGAGCCCAGTAGAGCCCGACAGAGCCCGACAGAGCCCGACAGAGCCCGACAGAGCCCGACAGAGCCCGACAGGGCCCAGTAGAGCCCGACAGAGCCCGACAGAGCCCGACAGAGCCCGACAGAGCCCAGTAGAGCCCGACAGAGCCCGACAGAGCCCGACAGGGCCCGACAGGGCCCGACAGAGCCCAGTAGAGCCCGACAGAGCCCGACAGAGCCCGACAGGGCCCAGTAGAGCCCGACAGAGCCCGACAGGGCCCGACAGGGCCCGACAGAGCCCGACAGGGCCCGACAGAGCCCGACAGAGCCCGACAGGGCCCGACAGGGCCCAGTAGAGCCCGACAGAGCCCGACAGAGCCCGACAGGGCCCGACAGGGCCCAGTAGAGCCCGACAGAGCCCGACAGAGCCCAGTAGAGCCCAGTAGAGCCCGACAGAGCCCGACACAGCCCGACAGAGCCCGACAGAGCCCGACAGGGCCCGACAGAGCCCGACAGGGCCCGACAGAGCCCGACAGAGCCCGACAGAGCCCGACAGGGCCCAGTAGAGCCCGACAGAGCCCGACAGAGCCCGACAGAGCCCGACAGGGACCGACAGAGCCCGACAGGGCCCGACAGGGCCCGACAGGGCCCGACAGAGCCCGACAGAGCCCGACAGGGCCCGACAGAGCCCGACAGAGCCCGACAGGGCCCAGTAGAGCCCAGTAGAACCCGACAGAGCCCAGTAGAGCCCGACAGAGCCCGACAGAGCCCGACAGAGCCCGACAGGGCCCGACAGAGCCCGACAGGGCCCAGTAGAGCCCAACAGAGCCCGACAAAGCCCGACAGAGCCCGACAGAGCCCAGTAGAGCCCGACAGAGCCCGACAGAGCCCGACAGGGCCCGACAGAGCCCGACAGAGCCCAGTAGAGCCCGACAGAGCCCGACAGGGCCCGACAGAGCCCGACAGAGCCCAGTAGAGCCCAGTAGAGCCCGACAGAGCCCGACAGAGCCCGACAGAGCCCGACAGGGCCCGACAGAGCCCGACAGGGCCCGACAGGGCCCGACAGAGCCCGACAGGGCCCGACAGGGCCCAGTAGAGCCCGACAGAGCCCAACAGAGCCCGACAGAGCCCAGTAGAGCCCGACAGAGCCCGACAGAGCCCGACAGAGCCCGACAGAGCCCGACAGGGCCCGACAGGGCCCGACAGAGCCCGACAGAGCCCGACAGGGCCCAGTAGAGCCCGACAGAGCCCGACAGAGCCCGACAGAGCCCAGTAGAGCCCGACAGAGCCCGACAGAGCCCGACAGGGCCCGACAGGGCCCGACAGGGCCCGACAGGGCCCGACAGAGCCCAGTAGAGCCCGACAGAGCCCGACAGAGCCCGACAGAGCCCGACAGGGCCCGACAGGGCCCGACAGGGCCCAGTAGAGCCCGACAGAGCCCGACAGAGCCCGACAGAGCCCGACAACGCCCGACAGGGCCCGACAGGGCCCGACAGAGCCCAGTAGAGCCCGACAGAGCCCGACAGAGCCCGACAGGGCCCGACAGGGCCCGACAGGGCCCAGTAGAGCCCGACAGAGCCCGACAGAGCCCGACAGAGCCCGACAGGGCCCGACAGAGCCCGACAGAGCCCGACAGGGCCCGACAGAGCCCGACAGGGCCCGACAGGGCCCGACAGGGCCCGACAAGGTACGACAGAGCCCGACAGGGCCCGACAGGGCCCAGTAGAGCCCGACAGAGCCCGACAGAGCCCGAAAGAGCCCGACAGGGCCCGACAGGGCCCAGTAGAGCCCGACAGACCCCGACAGAGCCCGACAGAGCCCAGTAGAGCCCAGTAGAGCCCGACAGAGCCCGACAGAGCCCGACAGGGCCCGACAGAGCCCGACAGAGCCCAGTAGAGCCCGACAGAGCCCGACAGGGCCCGACAGAGCCCGACAGAGCCCAGTACAGCCCAGTAGAGCCCGACAGAGCCCGACAGAGCCCGACAGAGCCCGACAGGGCCCGACAGAGCCCGACAGGGCCCGACAGGGCCCGACAGAGCCCGACAGGGCCCGACAGGGCCCGACAGAGACCAGTAGAGCCCGACAGAGCCCGACAGAGCCCGACAGGGCCCGACAGGGCCCGACAGAGCCCGACAGAGCCCAGCAGAGCCCAGTAGAGCCCAGTAGAGCCCGACAGGGCCCGACAGAGCCCGACAGAGCCCAGTAGAGCCCGACAGAGCCCGACAGGGCCCGACAGGGCCCGACAGGGCCCGACAGGGCCCGACAGAGCCCGACAGAGCCCGACAGGGCCCGACAGAGCCCGACAGAGCCCGACAGGGCCCAGTAGAGCCCAGTAGAACCCGACAGAGCCCAGTAGAGCCCGACAGAGCCCGACAGAGCCCGACAGAGCCCGACAGGGCCCGACAGAGCCCGACATGGCCCAGTAGAGCCCAACAGAGCCCGACAAAGCCCGACAGAGCCCGACAGAGCCCAGTAGAGCCCGACAGAGCCCGACAGAGCCCGACAGGGCCCGACAGAGCCCGACAGAGCCCAGTAGAGCCCGACAGAGCCCGACAGGGCCCGACAGAGCCCGACAGAGCCCAGTAGAGCCCAGTAGAGCCCGACAGAGCCCGACAGAGCCCGACAGAGCCCGACAGAGCCCGACAGAGCCCGACAGGGCCCGACAGGGCCCGACAGAGCCCGACAGGGCCCGACAGGGCCCAGTAGAGCCCGACAGAGCCCAACAGAGCCCGACAGAGCCCAGTAGAGCCCGACAGAGCCCGACAGAGCCCGACAGAGCCCGACAGGGCCCGACAGGGCCCGACAGAGCCCGACAGGGCCCAGTAGAGCCCGACAGAGCCCGACAGAGCCCGACAGAGCCCAGTAGAGCCCGACAGAGCCCGACAGAGCCCGACAGGGCCCGACAGGGCCCGACAGGGCCCGACAGAGCCCAGTAGAGCCCGACAGAGCCCGACAGAGCCCGACAGAGCCCGACAGGGCCCGACAGGGCCCGACAGGGCCCAGTAGAGCCCGACAGAGCCCGACAGAGCCCGACAACGCCCGACAGGGCCCGACAGGGCCCGACAGAGCCCAGTAGAGCCCGACAGAGCCCGACAGAGCCCGACAGGGCCCGACAGGGCCCGACAGGGCCCAGTAGAGCCCGACAGAGCCCGACAGAGCCCGACAGAGCCCGACAGGGCCCGACAGAGCCCGACAGAGCCCGACAGGGCCCGACAGGGCCCGACAGAGCCCGACAGGGCCCGACAGGGCCCGACAGGGCCCGACAGGGTACGACAGAGCCCGACAGGGCCCGACAGGGCCCAGTAGAGCCCGACAGAGCCCGACAGAGCCCGACAGAGCCCGACAGGGCCCGACAGGGCCCAGTAGAGCCCGACAGACCCCGACAGAGCCCGACAGAGCCCAGTAGAGCCCGACAGAGCCCGACACAGCCCGACAGAGCCCGACAGAGCCCGACAGGGCCCGACAGAGCCCGACAGGGCCCGACAGGGCCCGACAGAGCCCGACAGGGCCCAGTACCGCCCGACAGAGCCCGACAGAGCCCGACAGAACCCGACAGGGCCCAGTAGAGCCCGACAGAGCCCGACAGGGCCCGACAGAGCCCGACAGAGCCCGACAGAGCCCGACAGCGCCCGACAGGGCCCAGTAGAGCCCGACAGAGCCCGACAGAACCCGACAGAGCCCGACAGAGCCCAGCAGAGCCCGACAGAGCCCATCAGGGCCCGACAGAGCCCGACAGGGCCCGACAGAGCCCGACAGAGCCCGACAGGGCCCAGTAGAGCCCGACAGAGCCCGACAGAGCCCGACAGAGCCCAGTAGAGCCCGACAGAGCCCGACAGAGCCCGACAGAGCCCGACAGAGCCCGACAGGGCCCAGTAGAGCCCGACAGAGCCCGACAGAGCCCGACAGAGCCCGACAGAGCCCAGTAGAGCCCGACAGAGCCCGACAGAGCCCGACAGGGCCCGACAGAGCCCAGTAGAGCCCGACAGAGCCCGACAGAGCCCGACAGGGCCCAGTAGAGCCCGACAGAGCCCGACAGGGCCCGACAGGGCCCGACAGAGCCCGACAGGGCCCGACAGAGCCCGACAGAGCCCGACAGGGCCCGACAGGGCCCAGTAGAGCCCGACAGAGCCCGACAGAGCCCGACAGGGCCCGACAGGGCCCAGTAGAGCCCGACAGAGCCCGACAGAGCCCGACAGAGCCCAGTAGAGCCCAGTAGAGCCCGACAGAGCCCGACACAGCCCGACAGAGCCCGACAGAGCCCGACAGGGCCCGACAGAGCCCGACAGGGCCCGACAGAGCCCGACAGAGCCTGACAGAGCCCGACAGGGCCCAGTAGAGCCCGACAGAGCCCGACAGAGCCCGACAGAGCCCGACAGAGCCCGACAGGGACCGACAGATCCCGACAGGGCCCGACAGGGCCCGACAGGGCCCGACAGAGCCCGACAGAGCCCGACAGGGCCCGACAGAGCCCGACAGAGCCCGACAGGGCCCAGTAGAGCCCAGTAGAACCCGACAGAGCCCAGTAGAGCCCGACAGAGCCCGACAGAGCCCGACAGGTCCCGACAGAGCCCGACAGGGCCCAGTAGAGCCCAACAGAGCCCGACAAAGCCCGACAGAGCCCGACAGAGCCCAGTAGAGCCCGACAGAGCCCGACAGAGCCCGACAGGGCCCGACAGAGCCCGACAGAGCCCAGTAGAGCCCGACAGAGCCCGACAGGGCCCGACAGAGCCCGACAGAGCCCAGTACAGCCCAGTAGAGCCCGACAGAGCCCGACAGAGCCCGACAGAGCCCGACAGGGCCCGACAGAGCCCGACAGGGCCCGACAGGGCCCGACAGAGCCCGACAGGGCCCGACAGGGCCCGACAGAGACCAGTAGAGCCCGACAGAGCCCGACAGAGCCCGACAGGGCCCGACAGGGCCCGACAGAGCCCGACAGAGCCCAGCAGAGCCCAGTAGAGCCCAGTAGAGCCCGACAGAGCCCGACAGAGCCCGACAGAGCCCGACAGGGCCCGACAGAGCCCGACAGGGCCCAGTAGAGCCCGACAGAG
This sequence comes from Caloenas nicobarica, assembly GCF_036013445.1. Classification (NCBI taxonomy): domain Eukaryota; kingdom Metazoa; phylum Chordata; class Aves; order Columbiformes; family Columbidae; genus Caloenas; species Caloenas nicobarica. Next base: position 15,108 of record NW_027017224.1, read on the forward strand.
CCCGACAGAGCCCGACAGGGCCCGACAGGGCCCGACAGGGCCCGACAGGGCCCAGTAGAGCCCGATAGAGCCCGACAGAGCCCGACAGAGCCCGACAGGGCCCGACAGAGCCCGACAGAGCCCGACAGGGCTCGACAGGGCCCGACAGAGCCCGACAGGGCCCGATAGAGCCCGACAGGGCCCAGTAGAGCCCGACAGAGCCCGACAGAGCCCGACAGAGCCCAGTAGAGCCCGACAGAGCCCGACAGAGCCCGACAGAGCCCGACAGAGCCCGACAGGGCCCGACAGGGCCCGACAGAGCCCGACAGAGCCCGACAGGGCCCAGTAGAGCCCGACAGAGCCCGACAGAGCCCGACAGAGCCCAGTAGAGCCCGACAGAGCCCGACAGAGCCCGACAGGGCCCGACAGAGCCCGACAGAGCCCGACAGGGCCCAGTAGAGCCCGACAGAGCCCGACAGAGCCCGACAGAGCCCGACAGAGCCCAGTAGAGCCCGACAGAGCCCGACAGAGCCCGACAGAGCCCGACAGGGCCCGACAGAGCCCGACAGGGCCCAGTAGAGCCCGACAGAGCCCGACAGAGCCCAGTAGAGCCCAGTAGAGCCCGACAGAGCCCGACAGAGCCCGACAGAGCCCGACAGAGCCCGACAGGGCCCGACAGGGCCCGACAGAGCCCGACAGGGCCCGACAGGGCCCAGTAGAGCCCGACAGAGCCCGACAGAGCCCGACAGAGCCCGACAGGGCCCGACAGGGCCCGACAGAGCCCAGTAGAGCCCGACAGAGCCCGACAGAGCCCGACAGAACCCGACAGAGCCCGACAGAGCCCAGCAGAGCCCGACAGAGCCCATCAGGGCCCGACAGAGCCCGACAGGGCCCGACAGAGCCCGACAGAGCCCGACAGGGCCCAGTAGAGCCCGACAGAGCCCGACAGAGCCCGACAGAGCCCAGTAGAGCCCGACAGAGCCCGACAGAGCCCGACAGAGCCCGACAGGGCCCGACAGGTCCCGACAGAGACCAGTAGAGCCCGACAGAGCCCGACAGAGCCCGACAGGGCCCGACAGGGCCCGACAGAGCCCGACAGAGCCCAGCAGAGCCCAGTAGAGCCCAGTAGAGCCCGACAGAGCCCGACAGAGCCCGACAGAGCCCGACAGGGCCCGACAGAGCCCGACAGGGCCCAGTAGAGCCCGACAGAGCCCGACAGAGCCCGACAGGGCCCGACAGGGCCCGACAGGGCCCAGTAGAGCCCGATAGAGCCCGACAGAGCCCGACAGAGCCCGACAGGGCCCGACAGAGCCCGACAGAGCCCGACAGGGCTCGACAGGGCCCGACAGAGCCCGACAGGGCCCGATAGAGCCCGACAGGGCCCAGTAGAGCCCGACAGAGCCCGACAGAGCCCGACAGAGCCCAGTAGAGCCCGACAGAGCCCGACAGAGCCCGACAGAGCCCGACAGGGCCCGACAGGGCCCGACAGAGCCCGACAGAGCCCGACAGGGCCCAGTAGAGCCCGACAGAGCCCGACAGAGCCCGACAGAGACCAGTAGAGCCCGACAGAGCCCGACAGAGCCCGACAGGGCCCGACAGAGCCCGACAGAGCCCGACAGGGCCCAGTAGAGCCCGACAGAGCCCGACAGAGCCCGACAGAGCCCGACAGAGCCCAGTAGAGCCCGACAGAGCCCGACAGAGCCCGACAGAGCCCGACAGGGCCCGACAGAGCCCGACAGGGCCCAGTAGAGCCCGACAGAGCCCGACAGAGCCCAGTAGAGCCCAGTAGAGCCCGACAGAGCCCGACAGAGCCCGACAGAGCCCGACAGAGCCCGACAGGGCCCGACAGGGCCCGACAGAGCCCGACAGGGCCCAACAGGGCCCAGTAGAGCCCGACAGAGCCCGACAGAGCCCGACAGAGCCCGACAGGGCCCGACAGGGCCCGACAGAGCCCAGTAGAGCCCGACAGAGCCCGACAGAGCCCGACAGAACCCGACAGAGCCCGACAGAGCCCAGCAGAGCCCGACAGAGCCCATCAGGGCCCGACAGAGCCCGACAGGGCCCGACAGAGCCCGACAGAGCCCGACAGGGCCCAGTAGAGCCCGACAGAGCCCGACAGAGCCCGACAGAGCCCAGTAGAGCCCGACAGAGCCCGACAGAGCCCGACAGAGCCCGACAGAGCCCGACAGGGCCCAGTAGAGCCTGACAGAGCCCGACAGAGCCCGACAGAGCCCGACAGAGCCCAGTAGAGCCCGACAGAGCCCGACAGAGCCCGACAGGGCCCGACAGGGCCCGACAGAGCCCAGTAGAGCCCGACAGAGCCCGACAGAGCCCGACAGGGCCCAGTAGATCCCGACAGAGCCCGACAGGGCCCGACAGGGCCCGACAGAGCCCGACAGGGCCCGACAGAGCCCGACAGAGCCCGACAGGGCCCGACAGGGCCCAGTAGAGCCCGACAGAGCCCGACAGAGCCCGACAGAGCCCGACAGAGCCCGACAGGGCCCAGTAGAGCCCGACAGAGCCCGACAGAGCCCGACAGAGCCCAGTAGAGCCCAGTAGAGCCCGACAGAGCCCGACACAGCCCGACAGAGCCCGACAGAGCCCGACAGGGCCCGACAGAGCCCGACAGGGCCCGACAGAGCCCGACAGAGCCCGACAGGGCCCAGTAGAGCCCGACAGAGCCCGACAGAGCCCGACAGAGCCTGACAGGGACCGACAGAGCCCGACAGAGCCCGACAGGGCCCGACAGGGCCCGACAGAGCCCGACAGAGCCCGACAGGGCCCGACAGAGCCCGACAGAGCCCGACAGGGCCCAGTAGAGCCCAGTAGAACCCGACAGAGCCCAGTAGAGCCCGACAGAGCCCGACAGAGCCCGACAGAGCCCGACAGGGCCCGACAGAGCCCGACAGGGCCCAGTAGAGCCCAACAGAGCCCGACAAAGCCCGACAGAGCCCGACAGAGCCCAGTAGAGCCCGACAGAGCCCGACAGAGCCCGACAGGGCCCGACAGAGCCCGACAGAGCCCAGTAGAGCCCGACAGAGCCCGACAGGGCCCGACAGAGCCCGACAGAGCCCAGTAGAGCCCAGTAGAGCCCGACAGAGCCCGACAGAGCCCGACAGAGCCCGACAGAGCCCGACAGGGCCCGACAGAGCCCGACAGGGCCCGACAGGGCCCGACAGAGCCCGACAGGGCCCGACAGGGCCCGACAGAGACCAGTAGAGCCCGACAGAGCCCGACAGGGCCCGACAGGGCCCGACAGAGCCCGACAGAGCCCAGCAGAGCCCAGTAGAGCCCAGTAGAGCCCGACAGAGCCCGACAGAGCCCGACAGGGCCCGACAGAGCCCGACAGGGCCCAGTAGAGCCCGACAGAGCCCGACAGAGCCCGACAGGGCCCGACAGGGCCCAGTAGAGCCCGATAGAGCCCGACAGAGCCCGACAGAGCCCGACAGGGCCCGACAGAGCCCGACAGAGCCCGACAGGGCTCGACAGGGCCCGACAGAGCCCGACAGGGCCCGATAGAGCCCGACAGGGCCCGACAGAGCCCGACAGAGCCCGACAGGGCACGACAGAGCCCGACAGAGCCCGACAGGGCCCGACAGAGCCCGACAGAGCCCAGTAGAGCCCGACAGAGCCCAGTAGAGCCCAGTAGAGCCCGTCAGAGCCCGACAGAGCCCGACAGAGCCCGACAGGGCCCGACAGGGCCCAGTAGAGCCCGACAGAGCCCGACAGGGCCCGACAGAGCCCGACAGAGCCCGACAGGGCCCAGTAGAGCCCGACAGAGCCCGACAGAGCCCGACAGAGCCCGACAGGGCCCGACAGAGCCCGACAGAGCCCGACAGGGGCCGACAGGGCCCGACAGAGCCCGACAGGGCCCGACAGAGCCCGACAGAGCCCGACAGAGCCCGACAGGGCCCCACAGAGCCCGAAAGAGCCCGACAGGGCCCAGTAGAGCCCGACAGAGCCCAACAGAGCCCGACAGAGCCCAGTAGAGCCCGACAGAGCCCGACAGAGCCCGACAGAGCCCGACAGGGCCCGACAGGGCCCGACAGAGCCCGAGAGAGCCCGACAGGGCCCAGTAGAGCCCGACAGAGCCCGACAGAGCCCGACAGAGCCCAGTAGAGCCCGACAGAGCCCGACAGGGCCCGACAGGGCCCGACAGGGCCCGACAGGGCCCAGTAGAGCCCGACAGAGCCCGACAGAGCCCGACAGAGCCCGACAGGGCCCGACAGGGCCCGACAGGGCCCAGTAGAGCCCGACAGAGCCCGACAGAGCCCGACAGCGCCCGACAGGGCCCGACAGGGCCCGACAGAGCCCAGTAGAGCCCGACAGAGCCCGACAGAGCCCGACAGGGCCCGACAGGGCCCAGTAGAGCCCGACAGAGCCCGACAGAGCCCGACAGAGCCCGACAGGGCCCGACAGAGCCCGACAGAGCCCGACAGGGCCCGACAGGGCCCGACAGAGCCCGACAGGGCCCGACAGAGCCCGACAGGGCCCGACAGGGTACGACAGAGCCCGACAGGGCCCGACAGGGCCCAGTAGAGCCCGACAGAGCCCGACAGAGCCCGACAGAGCCCGACAGGGCCCGACAGGGCCCAGTAGAGCCCGACAGACCCCGACAGAGCCCGACAGAGCCCAGTAGAGCCCAGTAGAGCCCGACAGAGCCCGACACAGCCCGACAGAGCCCGACAGAGCCCGACAGGGCCCGACAGAGCCCGACAGGGACCGACAGTGCCCGACAGAGCCCGACAGGGCCCAGTACCGCCCGACAGAGCCCGACAGAGCCCGACAGAACCCGACAGGGGCCGACAGAGCCCGACAGAGCCCGACAGAGCCCGACAGCGCCCGACAGGGCCCAGTAGAGCCCGACAGAGCCCGACAGAGCCCGACAGAGCCCGACAGGGCCCGACAGAGCCCGACAGAGCCCGACAGAGCCCAATAGGGCCCGACAGAGCCCGACAGAGCCCGACAGAGCCCGACAGGGCCCAGTAGAGCCCGACAGAGCCCGACAGAGCCCGACAGAGCCCGACAGGGCCCGACAGAGTCCGACAGAGCCCGACAGCGCCCGACAGAGCCCGACAGAGCCCAACAGGGCCCGACAGAGCCCGACAGAGCCCGACAGGGCCCAGTAGAGCCCGACAGAGCCCGACAGAGCCCGACAGAGCCCGACAGAGCCCGACAGAGCCCAGTAGAGCCCGACAGAGCCCGACAGAGCCCGCCAGAGCCCGACAGGGCCCGACAGGGCCCGACAGAGCCCGACAGAGCCCGACAGGGCCCAGTAGAGCCCGACAGAGCCCGACAGAGCCCGACAGAGCCCGACAGAGCCCAGTAGAGCCCGACAGAGCCCGACAGAGCCCGACAGGGCCCGACAGGGCCCGACAGAGCCCGACAGAGCCCAGTAGAGCCCGACAGAGCCCGTCAGAGCCCGACAGAGCCCGACAGGGCCCGACAGGGCCCAGTAGAGCCCGACAGAGCCCGACAGAGCCCGACAGGGCCCGACAGGGCCCGACAGAGCCCGACAGGGCCCGACAGAGCCCGACAGAGCCCAGTACAGCCCAGTAGAGCCCGACAGAGCCCGACAGAGCCCGACAGAGCCCGACAGGGCCCGACAGAGCCCGACAGGGCCCGACAGGGCCCGACAGAGCCCGACAGGGCCCGACAGGGCCCGACAGAGACCAGTAGAGCCCGACAGAGCCCGACAGAGCCCGACAGGGCCCGACAGGGCCCGACAGAGCCCGACAGAGCCCAGCAGAGCCCAGTAGAGCCCAGTAGAGCCCGACAGAGCCCGACAGAGCCCGACAGAGCCCGACAGAGCCCGACAGGGCCCGACAGGGCCCAGTAGAGCCCGACAGAGCCCGACAGAGCCCGACAGGGCCCGACAGGGCCCGACAGGGCCCGACAGGGCCCAGTAGAGCCCGATAGAGCCCGACAGAGCCCGACAGAGCCCGACAGGGCCCGACAGAGCCCGACAGAACCCGACAGGGCTCGACAGGGCCCGACAGAGCCCGACAGGGCCCGATAGAGCCCGACAGGGCCCAGTAGAGCCCGACAGAGCCCGACAGAGCCCGACAGAGCCCAGTAGAGCCCGACAGAGCCCGACAGAGCCCGACAGAGCCCGACAGAGCCCGACAGGGCCCGACAGGGCCCGACAGAGCCCGACAGAGCCCGACAGGGCCCAGTAGAGCCCGACAGAGCCCGACAGAGCCCGACAGAGCCCAGTAGAGCCCGACAGAGCCCGACAGAGCCCGACAGGGCCCGACAGAGCCCGACAGAGCCCGACAGGGCCCAGTAGAGCCCGACAGAGCCCGACAGAGCCCGACAGAGCCCGACAGAGCCCAGTAGAGCCCGACAGAGCCCGACAGAGCCCGACAGAGCCCGACAGGGCCCGACAGAGCCCGACAGGGCCCAGTAGAGCCCGACAGAGCCCGACAGAGCACAGTAGAGCCCAGTAGAGCCCGACAGAGCCCGACAGAGCCCGACAGAGCCCGACAGAGCCCAACAGGGCCCGACAGGGCCCGACAGAGCCCGACAGGGCCCGACAGGGCCCAGTAGAGCCCGACAGAGCCCGACAGAGCCCGACAGAGCCCGACAGGGCCCGACAGGGCCCGACAGAGCCCAGTAGAGCCCGACAGAGCCCGACAGAGCCCGACAGAACCCGACAGAGCCCGACAGAGCCCAGCAGAGCCCGACAGAGCCCATCAGGGCCCGACAGAGCCCGACAGGGCCCGACAGAGCCCGACAGAGCCCGACAGGGCCCAGTAGAGCCCGACAGAGCCCGACAGAGCCCGACAGAGCCCAGTAGAGCCCGACAGAGCCCGACAGAGCCCGACAGAGCCCGACAGGGCCCGACAGGGCCCGACAGAGACCAGTAGAGCCCGACAGAGCCCGACAGAGCCCGACAGGGCCCGACAGGGCCCGACAGAGCCCGACAGAGCCCAGCAGAGCCCAGTAGAGCCCAGTAGAGCCCGACAGAGCCCGACAGAGCCCGACAGAGCCCGACAGGGCCCGACAGAGCCCGACAGGGCCCAGTAGAGCCCGACAGAGCCCGACAGAGCCCGACAGGGCCCAGTAGAGCCCGACAGAGCCCGACAGAGCCCGACAGAGCCCGACAGGGCCCGACAGAGCCCGACAGGGCCCAGTAGAGCCCGACAGAGCCCGACAGAGCCCGACAGGGCCCGACAGGGCCCGACAGGGCCCGACAGAGCCCGACAGAGCCCGACAGGGCCCGACAGAGCCCGACAGAGCCCGACAGGGCTCGACAGGGCCCGACAGAGCCCGACAGGGCCCGATAGAGCCCGACAGGGCCCGACAGAGCCCGACAGAGCCCGACAGGGCACGACAGAGCCCGACAGAGCCCGACAGGGCCCGACAGAGCCCGACAGAGCCCAGTAGAGCCCGACAGAGCCCAGTAGAGCCCAGTAGAGCCCGTCAGAGCCCGACAGAGCCCGACAGAGCCCGACAGGGCCCGACAGGGCCCAGTAGAGCCCGACAGAGCCCGACAGGGCCCGACAGAGCCCGACAGAGCCCGACAGGGCCCAGTAGAGCCCGACAGAGCCCGACAGAGCCCGACAGAGCCCGACAGGGCCCGACAGAGCCCGACAGAGCCCGACAGGGGCCGACAGGGCCCGACAGAGCCCGACAGGGCCCGACAGAGCCCGACAGAGCCCGACAGAGCCCGACAGGGCCCCACAGAGCCCGAAAGAGCCCGACAGGGCCCAGTAGAGCCCGACAGAGCCCAACAGAGCCCGACAGAGCCCAGTAGAGCCCGACAGAGCCCGACAGAGCCCGACAGAGCCCGACAGGGCCCGACAGGGCCCGACAGAGCCCGAGAGAGCCCGACAGGGCCCAGTAGAGCCCGACAGAGCCCGACAGAGCCCGACAGAGCCCAGTAGAGCCCGACAGAGCCCGACAGGGCCCGACAGGGCCCGACAGGGCCCGACAGGGCCCAGTAGAGCCCGACAGAGCCCGACAGAGCCCGACAGAGCCCGACAGGGCCCGACAGGGCCCGACAGGGCCCAGTAGAGCCCGACAGAGCCCGACAGAGCCCGACAGCGCCCGACAGGGCCCGACAGGGCCCGACAGAGCCCAGTAGAGCCCGACAGAGCCCGACAGAGCCCGACAGGGCCCGACAGGGCCCAGTAGAGCCCGACAGAGCCCGACAGAGCCCGACAGAGCCCGACAGGGCCCGACAGAGCCCGACAGAGCCCGACAGGGCCCGACAGGGCCCGACAGAGCCCGACAGGGCCCGACAGAGCCCGACAGGGCCCGACAGGGTACGACAGAGCCCGACAGGGCCCGACAGGGCCCAGTAGAGCCCGACAGAGCCCGACAGAGCCCGACAGAGCCCGACAGGGCCCGACAGGGCCCAGTAGAGCCCGACAGACCCCGACAGAGCCCGACAGAGCCCAGTAGAGCCCAGTAGAGCCCGACAGAGCCCGACACAGCCCGACAGAGCCCGACAGAGCCCGACAGGGCCCGACAGAGCCCGACAGGGACCGACAGTGCCCGACAGAGCCCGACAGGGCCCAGTACCGCCCGACAGAGCCCGACAGAGCCCGACAGAACCCGACAGGGCCCAGTAGAGCCCGACAGAGCCCGACAGGGGCCGACAGAGCCCGACAGAGCCCGACAGAGCCCGACAGCGCCCGACAGGGCCCAGTAGAGCCCGACAGAGCCCGACAGAGCCCGACAGAGCCCGACAGGGCCCGACAGAGCCCGACAGAGCCCGACAGAGCCCAATAGGGCCCGACAGAGCCCGACAGAGCCCGACAGAGCCCGACAGGGCCCAGTAGAGCCCGACAGAGCCCGACAGAGCCCGACAGAGCCCGACAGGGCCCGACAGAGTCCGACAGAGCCCGACAGCGCCCGACAGAGCCCGACAGAGCCCAACAGGGCCCGACAGAGCCCGACAGAGCCCGACAGGGCCCAGTAGAGCCCGACAGAGCCCGACAGAGCCCGACAGAGCCCGACAGAGCCCGACAGAGCCCAGTAGAGCCCGGACAGAGCCCGACAGAGCCCGCCAGAGCCCGACAGGGCCCGACAGGGCCCGACAGAGCCCGACAGAGCCCGACAGGGCCCAGTAGAGCCCGACAGAGCCCGACAGAGCCCGACAGAGCCCGACAGAGCCCAGTAGAGCCCGACAGAGCCCGACAGAGCCCGACAGGGCCCGACAGGGCCCGACAGAGCCCGACAGAGCCCAGTAGAGCCCGACAGAGCCCGTCAGAGCCCGACAGAGCCCGACAGGGCCCGACAGGGCCCAGTAGAGCCCGACAGAGCCCGACAGAGCCCGACAGGGCCCGACAGGGCCCGACAGAGCCCGACAGGGCCCGACAGAGCCCGACAGAGCCCAGTACAGCCCAGTAGAGCCCGACAGAGCCCGACAGAGCCCGACAGAGCCCGACAGGGCCCGACAGAGCCCGACAGGGCCCGACAGGGCCCGACAGAGCCCGACAGGGCCCGACAGGGCCCGACAGAGACCAGTAGAGCCCGACAGAGCCCGACAGAGCCCGACAGGGCCCGACAGGGCCCGACAGAGCCCGACAGAGCCCAGCAGAGCCCAGTAGAGCCCAGTAGAGCCCGACAGAGCCCGACAGAGCCCGACAGAGCCCGACAGAGCCCGACAGGGCCCGACAGGGCCCAGTAGAGCCCGACAGAGCCCGACAGAGCCCGACAGGGCCCGACAGGGCCCGACAGGGCCCGACAGGGCCCAGTAGAGCCCGATAGAGCCCGACAGAGCCCGACAGAGCCCGACAGGGCCCGACAGAGCCCGACAGAACCCGACAGGGCTCGACAGGGCCCGACAGAGCCCGACAGGGCCCGATAGAGCCCGACAGGGCCCAGTAGAGCCCGACAGAGCCCGACAGAGCCCGACAGAGCCCAGTAGAGCCCGACAGAGCCCGACAGAGCCCGACAGAGCCCGACAGGAGCCCGACAGGGCCCGACAGGGCCCGACAGAGCCCGACAGAGCCCGACAGGGCCCAGTAGAGCCCGACAGAGCCCGACAGAGCCCGACAGAGCCCAGTAGAGCCCGACAGAGCCCGACAGAGCCCGACAGGGCCCGACAGAGCCCGACAGAGCCCGACAGGGCCCAGTAGAGCCCGACAGAGCCCGACAGAGCCCGACAGAGCCCGACAGAGCCCAGTAGAGCCCGACAGAGCCCGACAGAGCCCGACAGAGCCCGACAGGGCCCGACAGAGCCCGACAGGGCCCAGTAGAGCCCGACAGAGCCCGACAGAGCACAGTAGAGCCCAGTAGAGCCCGACAGAGCCCGACAGAGCCCGACAGAGCCCGACAGAGCCCGACAGGGCCCGACAGGGCCCGACAGAGCCCGACAGGGCCCGACAGGGCCCAGTAGAGCCCGACAGAGCCCGACAGAGCCCGACAGAGCCCGACAGGGCCCGACAGGGCCCGACAGAGCCCAGTAGAGCCCGACAGAGCCCGACAGAGCCCGACAGAACCCGACAGAGCCCGACAGAGCCCAGCAGAGCCCGACAGAGCCCATCAGGGCCCGACAGAGCCCGACAGGGCCCGACAGAGCCCGACAGAGCCCGACAGGGCCCAGTAGAGCCCGACAGAGCCCGACAGAGCCCGACAGAGCCCAGTAGAGCCCGACAGAGCCCGACAGAGCCCGACAGAGCCCGACAGGGCCCGACAGGGCCCGACAGAGACCAGTAGAGCCCGACAGAGCCCGACAGAGCCCGACAGGGCCCGACAGGGCCCGACAGAGCCCAACAGAGCCCAGCAGAGCCCAGTAGAGCCCAGTAGAGCCCGACAGAGCCCGACAGAGCCCGACAGAGCCCGACAGGGCCCGACAGAGCCCGACAGGGCCCAGTAGAGCCCGACAGAGCCCGACAGAGCCCGACAGGGCCCAGTAGAGCCCGACAGAGCCCGACAGAGCCCGACAGAGCCCGACAGGGCCCGACAGAGCCCGACAGGGCCCAGTAGAGCCCGACAGAGCCCGACAGGGCCCAGTAGAGCCCGACAGAGCCCGACAGGGCCCAGTAGAGCCCGACAGAGCCCGACAGGGCCCAGTAGAGCCCAGTAGAGCCCGACAGAGCCCGACACAGCCCGACAGAGCCCGACAGAGCCCGACAGGGCCCGACAGAGCCCGACAGAGCCCGACAGGGCCCAGTAGAGCCCGACAGAGCCCGACAGAGCCCGACAGAGCCCGACAGGGACCGACAGAGCCCGACAGAGCCCGACAGGGCCCGACAGGGCCCGACAGAGCCCGACAGAGCCCGACAGGGCCCGACAGAGCCCGACAGAGCCCGACAGGGCCCAGTAGAGCCCAGTAGAACCCGACAGAGCCCAGTAGAGCCCGACAGAGCCCGACAGAGCCCGACAGAGCCCGACAGGGCCCGACAGAGCCCGACAGGGCCCAGTAGAGCCCAACAGAGCCCGACAAAGCCCGACAGAGCCCGACAGAGCCCAGTAGAGCCCGACAGAGCCCGACAGAGCCCGACAGGGCCCGACAGAGCCCGACAGAGCCCAGTAGAGCCCGACAGAGCCCGACAGGGCCCGACAGAGCCCGACAGAGCCCAGTAGAGCCCAGTAGAGCCCGACAGAGCCCGACAGAGCCCGACAGAGCCCGACAGAGCCCGACAGGGCCCGACAGGGCCCGACAGAGCCCGACAGGGCCCGACAGGGCCCGACAGAGACCAGTAGAGCCCGACAGAGCCCGACAGGGCCCGACAGGGCCCGACAGAGCCCGACAGAGCCCAGCAGAGCCCAGTAGAGCCCAGTAGAGCCCGACAGAGCCCGACAGAGCCCGACAGGGCCCGACAGAGCCCGACAGGGCCCAGTAGAGCCCGACAGAGCCCGACAGAGCCCGACAGGGCCCGACAGGGCCCAGTAGAGCCCGATAGAGCCCGACAGAGCCCGACAGAGCCCGACAGGGCCCGACAGAGCCCGACAGAGCCCGACAGGGCTCGACAGGGCCCGACAGAGCCCGACAGGGCCCGATAGAGCCCGACAGGGCCCGACAGAGCCCGACAGAGCCCGACAGGGCACGACAGAGCCCGACAGAGCCCGACAGGGCCCGACAGAGCCCGACAGAGCCCAGTAGAGCCCGACAGAGCCCAGTAGAGCCCAGTAGAGCCCGTCAGAGCCCGACAGAGCCCGACAGAGCCCGACAGGGCCCGACAGGGCCCAGTAGAGCCCGACAGAGCCCGACAGGGCCCGAACAGAGCCCGACAGAGCCCGACAGGGCCCAGTAGAGCCGACAGAGCCCGACAGAGCCCGACAGAGCCAGCAGGGCCGACAGGGCCCGACAGAGCCCGACAGAGCCCGACAGGGGCCGACAGGGCCCGACAGAGCCCGACAGGGCCCGACAGAGCCCGACAGAGCCCGACAGAGCCCGACAGAGCCCGACAGGGCCCCACACAGCCCGAAAGAGCCCGACAGGGCCCAGTAGAGCCCGACAGAGCCCAACAGAGCCCGACAGAGCCCAGTAGAGCCCGACAGAGCCCGACAGAGCCCGACAGAGCCCGACAGGGCCCGACAGGGCCCGACAGAGCCCGAGAGAGCCCGACAGGGCCCAGTAGAGCCCGACAGAGCCCGACAGAGCCCGACAGAGCCCAGTAGAGCCCGACAGAGCCCGACAGGGCCCGACAGGGCCCGACAGGGCCCGACAGGGCCCAGTAGAGCCCGACAGAGCCCGACAGAGCCCGACAGAGCCCGACAGGGCCCGACAGGGCCCGACAGGGCCCAGTAGAGCCCGACAGAGCCCGACAGAGCCCGACAGCGCCCGACAGGGCCCGACAGGGCCCGACAGAGCCCAGTAGAGCCCGACAGAGCCCGACAGAGCCCGACAGGGCCCGACAGGGCCCAGTAGAGCCCGACAGAGCCCGACAGAGCCCGACAGAGCCCGACAGGGCCCGACAGAGCCCGACAGAGCCCGACAGGGCCCGACAGGGCCCGACAGAGCCCGACAGGGCCCGACAGAGCCCGACAGGGCCCGACAGGGTACGACAGAGCCCGACAGGGCCCGACAGGGCCCGACAGGGCCCAGTAGAGCCCGACAGAGCCCGACAGAGCCCGACAGAGCCCGACAGGGCCCGACAGGGCCCAGTAGAGCCCGACAGACCCCGACAGAGCCCGACAGAGCCCAGTAGAGCCCAGTAGAGCCCGACAGAGCCCGACACAGCCCGACAGAGCCCGACAGAGCCCGACAGGGCCCGACAGAGCCCGACAGGGCCCGACAGTGCCCGACAGAGCCCGACAGGGCCCAGTACCGCCCGACAGAGCCCGACAGAGCCCGACAGAACCCGACAGGGCCCAGTAGAGCCCGACAGAGCCCGACAGGGCCCGACAGAGCCCGACAGAGCCCGACAGAGCCCGACAGCGCCCGACAGGGCCCAGTAGAGCCCGACAGAGCCCGACAGAGCCCGACAGAGCCCGACAGGGCCCGACAGAGCCCGACAGAGCCCGACAGAGCCCAATAGGGCCCGACAGAGCCCGACAGAGCCCGACAGAGCCCGACAGGGCCCAGTAGAGCCCGACAGAGCCCGACAGAGCCCGACAGAGCCCGACAGGGCCCGACAGAGTCCGACAGAGCCCGACAGCGCCCGACAGAGCCCGACAGAGCCCGACAGGGCCCGACAGAGCCCGACAGAGCCCGACAGGGCCCAGTAGAGCCCGACAGAGCCCGACAGAGCCCGACAGAGCCCGACAGAGCCCGACAGAGCCCGACAGAGCCCAGTAGAGCCCGACAGAGCCCGACAGAGCCCGCCAGAGCCCGACAGGGCCCGACAGGGCCCGACAGAGCCCGACAGAGCCCGACAGGGCCCAGTAGAGCCCGACAGAGCCCGACAGAGCCCGACAGAGCCCGACAGAGCCCAGTAGAGCCCGACAGAGCCCGACAGAGCCCGACAGGGCCCGACAGGGCCCGACAGAGCCCGACAGAGCCCAGTAGAGCCCGACAGAGCCCGTCAGAGCCCGACAGAGCCCGACAGGGCCCGACAGGGCCCAGTAGAGCCCGACAGAGCCCGACAGAGCCCGACAGAGCCCGACAGGGCCCGACAGGGCCCGACAGAGCCCGACAGGGCCCGACAGAGCCCGACAGAGCCCAGTACAGCCCAGTAGAGCCCGACAGAGCCCGACAGAGCCCGACAGAGCCCGACAGGGCCCGACAGAGCCCGACAGGGCCCGACAGGGCCCGACAGAGCCCGACAGGGCCCGACAGGGCCCGACAGAGACCAGTAGAGCCCGACAGAGCCCGACAGAGCCCGACAGGGCCCGACAGGGCCCGGACAGAGCCCGACAGAGCCCAGCAGAGCCCAGTAGAGCCCAGTAGAGCCCGACAGAGCCCGACAGAGCCCGACAGAGCCCGACAGGGCCCGACAGAGCCCGACAGGGCCCAGTAGAGCCCGACAGAGCCCGACAGAGCCCGACAGGGCCCGACAGGGCCCGACAGGGCCCGACAGGGCCCAGTAGAGCCCGATAGAGCCCGACAGAGCCCGACAGAGCCCGACAGGGCCCGACAGAGCCCGACAGAGCCCGACAGGGCTCGACAGGGCCCGACAGAGCCCGACAGGGCCCGATAGAGCCCGACAGGGGCCCAGTAGAGCCCGACAGAGCCCGACAGAGCCCGACAGAGCCCAGTAGAGCCCGACAGAGCCCGACAGAGCCCGACAGAGCCCGACAGAGCCCGACAGGGCCCGACAGGGCCCGACAGAGCCCGACAGAGCCCGACAGGGCCCAGTAGAGCCCGACAGAGCCCGACAGAGCCCGACAGAGCCCAGTAGAGCCCGACAGAGCCCGACAGAGCCCGACAGGGCCCGACAGAGCCCGACAGAGCCCGACAGGGCCCAGTAGAGCCCGACAGAGCCCGACAGAGCCCGACAGAGCCCGACAGAGCCCAGTAGAGCCCGACAGAGCCCGACAGAGCCCGACAGAGCCCGACAGGGCCCGACAGAGCCCGACAGGGCCCAGTAGAGCCCGACAGAGCCCGACAGAGCCCAGTAGAGCCCAGTAGAGCCCGACAGAGCCCGACAGAGCCCGACAGAGCCCGACAGGGCCCGACAGGGCCCGACAGAGCCCGACAGGGCCCGACAGGGCCCAGTAGAGCCCGACAGAGCCCGACAGAGCCCGACAGAGCCCGACAGGGCCCGACAGGGCCCGACAGAGCCCAGTAGAGCCCGACAGAGCCCGACAGAGCCCGACAGAACCCGACAGAGCCCGACAGAGCCCAGCAGAGCCCGACAGAGCCCATCAGGGCCCGACAGAGCCCGACAGGGGCCCGACAGAGCCCGACAGAGCCCGACAGGGCCCAGTAGAGCCCGACAGAGCCCGACAGAGCCCGACAGAGCCCAGTAGAGCCCAGTAGAGCCCGACAGAGCCCGACAGAGCCCGACAGAGCCCGACAGGGCCCGACAGAGCCCGACAGGGCCCAGTAGAGCCCGACAGAGCCCGACAGAGCCCGACAGGGCCCAGTAGAGCCCGACAGAGCCCGACAGAGCCCGACAGAGCCCGACAGGGCCCGACAGAGCCCGACAGGGCCCAGTAGAGCCCGACAGAGCCCGACAGAGCCCGACAGGGCCCGACAGGGCCCGACAGGGCCCGACAGGGCCCAGTAGAGCCCGATAGAGCCCGACAGAGCCCGACAGAGCCCGACAGGGCCCGACAGAGCCCGACAGAGCCCGACAGGGCTCGACAGGGCCCGACAGAGCCCGACAGGGCCCGATAGAGCCCGACAGGGCCCAGTAGAGCCCGACAGAGCCCGAGAGAGCCCGACAGAGCCCAGTAGAGCCCGACAGAGCCCGACAGAGCCCGACAGAGCCCACAGAGCCCGACAGGGCCCGACAGGGCCCGACAGAGCCCGACAGGGCCCAGTAGAGCCCGACAGAGCCCGACAGAGCCCGACAGAGCCCAGTAGAGCCCGACAGAGCCCGACAGAGCCCGACAGGGCCCGACAGAGCCCGACAGAGCCCGACAGGGCCCAGTAGAGCCCGACAGAGCCCGACAGAGCCCGACAGAGCCCAGTAGAGCCCGACAGAGCCCGGACAGAGCCCGACAGAGCCCGACAGGGCCCGACAGAGCCCGACAGGGCCCAGTAGAGCCCGACAGAGCCCGACAGAGCCCAGTAGAGCCCAGTAGAGCCCGACAGAGCCCGACAGAGCCCGACAGAGCCCAGTAGAGCCCGACAGAGCCCGACAGGGCCCGACAGGGCCCGACAGGGCCCGACAGGGCCCAGTAGAGCCCGACAGAGCCCGACAGAGCCCGACAGAGCCCGACAGGGCCCGACAGGGCCCGACAGGGCCCAGTAGAGCCCGACAGAGCCCGACAGAGCCGACAGCGCCCGACAGGGCCCGACAGGGCCCGACAGAGCCCAGTAGAGCCCGACAGAGCCCGACAGAGCCCGACAGGGCCCGACAGGGCCCAGTAGAGCCCGACAGAGCCCGACAGAGCCCGACAGAGCCCGACAGGGCCCGACAGAGCCCGACAGAGCCCGACAGGGCCCGACAGGGCCCGACAGAGCCCGACAGGGCCCGACAGAGCCCGACAGGGCCCGACAGGGTACGACAGAGCCCGACAGGGCCCGACAGGGCCCGACAGGGCCCAGTAGAGCCCGACAGAGCCCGACAGAGCCCGACAGAGCCCGACAGGGCCCGACAGGGCCCAGTAGAGCCCGACAGACCCCGACAGAGCCCGACAGAGCCCAGTAGAGCCCAGTAGAGCCCGACAGAGCCCGACACAGCCCGACAGAGCCCGACAGAGCCCGACAGGGCCCGACAGAGCCCGACAGGGCCCGACAGTGCCCGACAGAGCCCGACAGGGCCCAGTACCGCCCGACAGAGCCCGACAGAGCCCGACAGAACCCGACAGGGCCCAGTAGAGCCCGACAGAGCCCGACAGGGCCCGACAGAGCCCGACAGAGCCCGACAGAGCCCGACAGCGCCCGACAGGGCCCAGTAGAGCCCGACAGAGCCCGACAGAGCCCGACAGAGCCCGACAGGGCCCGACAGAGCCCGACAGAGCCCGACAGAGCCCAATAGGGCCCGACAGAGCCCGACAGAGCCCGACAGAGCCCGACAGGGCCCAGTAGAGCCCGACAGAGCCCGACAGAGCCCGACAGAGCCCGACAGGGCCCGACAGAGTCCGACAGAGCCCGACAGCGCCCGACAGAGCCCGACAGAGCCCGACAGGGCCCGACAGAGCCCGACAGAGCCCGACAGGGCCCAGTAGAGCCCGACAGAGCCCGACAGAGCCCGACAGAGCCCGACAGAGCCCGACAGAGCCCGACAGAGCCCAGTAGAGCCCGACAGAGCCCGACAGAGCCCGCCAGAGCCCGACAGGGCCCGACAGGGCCCGACAGAGCCCGACAGAGCCCGACAGGGCCCAGTAGAGCCCGACAGAGCCCGACAGAGCCCGACAGAGCCCGACAGAGCCCAGTAGAGCCCGACAGAGCCCGACAGAGCCCGACAGGGCCCGACAGGGCCCGACAGAGCCCGACAGAGCCCAGTAGAGCCCGACAGAGCCCGTCAGAGCCCGACAGAGCCCGACAGGGCCCGACAGGGCCCAGTAGAGCCCGACAGAGCCCCGACAGAGCCCGACAGAGCCCGACAGGGCCCGACAGGGCCCGACAGAGCCCGACAGGGCCCGACAGAGCCCGACAGAGCCCAGTACAGCCCAGTAGAGCCCGACAGAGCCCGACAGAGCCCGACAGAGCCCGACAGGGCCCGACAGAGCCCGACAGGGCCCGACAGGGCCCGACAGAGCCCGACAGGGCCCGACAGGGCCCGACAGAGACCAGTAGAGCCCGACAGAGCCCGACAGAGCCCGACAGGGCCCGACAGGGCCCGACAGAGCCCGACAGAGCCCAGCAGAGCCCAGTAGAGCCCAGTAGAGCCCGACAGAGCCCGACAGAGCCCGACAGAGCCCGACAGGGCCCGACAGAGCCCGACAGGGCCCAGTAGAGCCCGACAGAGCCCGACAGAGCCCGACAGGGCCCGACAGGGCCCGACAGGGCCCGACAGGGCCCAGTAGAGCCCGATAGAGCCCGACAGAGCCCGACAGAGCCCGACAGGGCCCGACAGAGCCCGACAGAGCCCGACAGGGCTCGACAGGGCCCGACAGAGCCCGACAGGGCCCGATAGAGCCCGACAGGGCCCAGTAGAGCCCGACAGAGCCCGACAGAGCCCGACAGAGCCCAGTAGAGCCCGACAGAGCCGACAGAGCCCGACAGAGCCCGACAGAGCCCGACAGGGCCCGACAGGGCCCGACAGAGCCCGACAGAGCCCGACAGGGCCCAGTAGAGCCCGACAGAGCCCGACAGAGCCCGACAGAGCCCAGTAGAGGCCCGACAGAGCCCGACAGAGCCCGACAGGGCCCGACAGAGCCCGACAGAGCCCGACAGGGCCCAGTAGAGCCCGACAGAGCCCGACAGAGCCCGACAGAGCCCGACAGAGCCCAGTAGAGCCCGACAGAGCCCGACAGAGCCCGACAGAGCCCGACAGGGCCCGACAGAGCCCGACAGGGCCCAGTAGAGCCGACAGAGCCCGACAGAGCCCAGTAGAGCCCAGTAGAGCCCGACAGAGCCCGACAGAGCCCGACAGAGCCCGACAGAGCCCGACAGGGCCCGACAGGGCCCGACAGAGCCCGACAGGGCCCGACAGGGCCCAGTAGAGCCCGACAGAGCCCGACAGAGCCCGACAGAGCCCGACAGGGCCCGACAGGGCCCGACAGAGCCCAGTAGAGCCCGACAGAGCCCGACAGAGCCCGACAGAACCCGACAGAGCCCGACAGAGCCCAGCAGAGCCCGACAGAGCCCATCAGGGCCCGACAGAGCCCGACAGGGCCCGACAGAGCCCGACAGAGCCCGACAGGGCCCAGTAGAGCCCGACAGAGCCCGACAGAGCCCGACAGAGCCCAGTAGAGCCCGACAGAGCCCGACAGAGCCCGACAGAGCCCGACAGGGCCCGACAGGGCCCGACAGAGACCAGTAGAGCCCGACAGAGCCCGACAGAGCCCGACAGGGCCCGACAGAGCCCAGCAGAGCCCAGTAGAGCCCAGTAGAGCCCGACAGAGCCCGACAGAGCCCGACAGAGCCCGACAGGGCCCGACAGAGCCCGACAGGGCCCAGTAGAGCCCGACAGAGCCCGACAGAGCCCGACAGGGCCCAGTAGAGCCCGACAGAGCCCGACAGAGCCCGACAGAGCCCGACAGGGCCCGACAGAGCCCGACAGGGCCCAGTAGAGCCCGACAGAGCCCGACAGAGCCCGACAGGGCCCGACAGGGCCCGACAGGGCCCGACAGGGCCCAGTAGAGCCCGATAGAGCCCGACAGAGCCCGACAGAGCCCGACAGGGCCCGACAGAGCCCGACAGAGCCCGACAGGGCTCGACAGGGCCCGACAGAGCCCGACAGGGCCCGATAGAGCCCGACAGGGCCCAGTAGAGCCCGACAGAGCCCGAGAGAGCCCGACAGAGCCCAGTAGAGCCCGACAGAGCCCGACAGAGCCCGACAGAGCCCGACAGAGCCCGACAGGGCCCGACAGGGCCCGACAGAGCCCGACAGGGCCCAGTAGAGCCCGACAGAGCCCGACAGAGCCCGACAGAGCCCAGTAGAGCCCGACAGAGCCCGACAGAGCCCGACAGGGCCGACAGAGCCCGACAGAGCCCGACAGGGCCCAGTAGAGCCCGACAGAGCCCGACAGAGCCCGACAGAGCCCAGTAGAGCCCGACAGAGCCCGACAGAGCCCGACAGAGCCCGACAGGGCCCGACAGAGCCCGACAGGGCCCAGTAGAGCCCGACAGAGCCCGACAGAGCCCAGTAGAGCCCAGTAGAGCCCGACAGAGCCCGACAGAGCCCGACAGAGCCCGACAGAGCCCGACAGAGCCCGACAGGGCCCGACAGAGCCCGACAGGGCCCGACAGGGCCCAGTAGAGCCCGACAGAGCCCGACAGAGCCCGACAGAGCCCGACAGGGCCCGACAGGGCCCGACAGAGCCCAGTAGAGCCCGACAGAGCCCGACAGAGCCCGACAGAACCCGACAGAGCCCGACAGAGCCCAGCAGAGCCCGACAGAGCCCATCAGGGCCCGACAGAGCCCGACAGGGCCCGACAGAGCCCGACAGAGCCCGACAGGGCCCAGTAGAGCCCGACAGAGCCCGACAGAGCCCGACAGAGCCCGACAGGGTCCGACAGGGCCCGACAGAGCCCAGTAGAGCCCGACAGAGCCCGACAGAGCCCGACAGAACCCGACAGAGCCCGACAGAGCCCAGCAGAGCCCGACAGAGCCCATCAGGGCCCGACAGAGCCCGACAGGGCCCGACAGAGCCCGACAGAGCCCGACAGGGCCCAGTAGAGCCCGACAGAGCCCGACAGAGCCCGACAGAGCCCAGTAGAGCCCGACAGAGCCCGACAGAGCCCGACAGAGCCCGACAGGGCCCAGTAGAGCCCGACAGAGCCCGACAGAGCCCGACAGAGCCCGACAGAGCCCAGTAGAGCCCGACAGAGCCCGACAGAGCCCGACAGGGCCCGACAGGGCCCGACAGAGCCCAGTAGAGCCCGACAGAGCCCGACAGAGCCCGACAGGGCCCAGTAGATCCCGACAGAGCCCGACAGGGCCCGACAGGGCCCGACAGAGCCCGACAGGGCCCGACAGAGCCCGACAGAGCCCGACAGGGCCCGACAGGGCCCAGTAGAGCCCGACAGAGCCCGACAGAGCCCGACAGAGCCCGACAGGGCCCGACAGGGCCCAGTAGAGCCCGACAGAGCCCGACAGAGCCCGACAGAGCCCAGTAGAGCCCAGTAGAGCCCGACAGAGCCCGACACAGCCCGACAGAGCCCGACAGAGCCCGACAGGGCCCGACAGAGCCCGACAGGGCCCGACAGAGCCCGACAGAGCCCGACAGGGCCCAGTAGAGCCCGACAGAGCCCGACAGAGCCCGACAGAGCCCGACAGGGACCGACAGAGCCCGACAGAGCCCGACAGGGCCCGACAGGGCCCGACAGAGCCCGACAGAGCCCGACAGGGCCCGACAGAGCCCGACAGAGCCCGACAGGGCCCAGTAGAGCCCAGTAGAACCCGACAGAGCCCAGTAGAGCCCGACAGAGCCCGACAGAGCCCGACAGAGCCCGACAGGGCCCGACAGAGCCCGACAGGGCCCAGTAGAGCCCAACAGAGCCCGACAAAGCCCGACAGAGCCCGACAGAGCCCAGTAGAGCCCGACAGAGCCCGACAGAGCCCGACAGGGCCCGACAGAGCCCGACAGAGCCCAGTAGAGCCCGACAGAGCCCGACAGGGCCCGACAGAGCCCGACAGAGCCCATTAGAGCCCAGTAGAGCCCGACAGAGCCCGACAGAGCCCGACAGAGCCCGACAGAGCCCGACAGGGCCCGACAGAGCCCGACAGGGCCCGACAGGGCCCGACAGAGCCCGACAGGGCCCGACAGGGCCCGACAGAGACCAGTAGAGCCCGACAGAGCCCGACAGGGCCCGACAGGGCCCGACAGAGCCCGACAGAGCCCAGCAGAGCCCAGTAGAGCCCAGTAGAGCCCGACAGAGCCCGACAGAGCCCGACAGGGCCCGACAGAGCCCGACAGGGCCCAGTAGAGCCCGACAGAGCCCGACAGAGCCCGACAGGGCCCGACAGGGCCCAGTAGAGCCCGATAGAGCCCGACAGAGCCCGACAGAGCCCGACAGGGCCCGACAGAGCCCAACAGAGCCCGACAGGGCTCGACAGGGCCCGACAGAGCCCGACAGGGCCCGATAGAGCCCGACAGGGCCCGACAGAGCCCGACAGAGCCGACAGGGCACGACAGAGCCCGACAGAGCCCGACAGGGCCCGACAGAGCCCGACAGAGCCCAGTAGAGCCCGACAGAGCCCAGTAGAGCCCAGTAGAGCCCGTCAGAGCCCGACAGAGCCCGACAGAGCCCGACAGGGCCCGACAGGGCCCAGTAGAGCCCGACAGAGCCCGACAGGGCCCGACAGAGCCCGACAGAGCCCGACAGGGCCCAGTAGAGCCCGACAGAGCCCGACAGAGCCCGACAGAGCCCGACAGGGCCCGACAGAGCCCGACAGAGCCCGACAGGGGCCGACAGGGCCCGACAGAGCCCGACAGGGCCCGACAGAGCCCGACAGAGCCCGACAGAGCCCGACAGAGCCCGACAGGGCCCCACAGAGCCCGAAAGAGCCCGACAGGGCCCAGTAGAGCCCGACAGAGCCCAACAGAGCCCGACAGAGCCCAGTAGAGCCCGACAGAGCCCGACAGAGCCCGACAGAGCCCGACAGGGCCCGACAGGGCCCGACAGAGCCCGAGAGAGCCCGACAGGGCCCAGTAGAGCCCGACAGAGCCCGACAGAGCCCGACAGAGCCCAGTAGAGCCCGACAGAGCCCGACAGGGCCCGACAGGGCCCGACAGGGCCCGACAGGGCCCAGTAGAGCCCGACAGAGCCCGACAGAGCCCGACAGAGCCCGACAGGGCCCGACAGGGCCCGACAGGGCCCAGTAGAGCCCGACAGAGCCCGACAGAGCCCGACAGCGCCCGACAGGGCCCGACAGGGCCCGACAGAGCCCAGTAGAGCCCGACAGAGCCCGACAGAGCCCGACAGGGCCCGACAGGGCCCAGTAGAGCCCGACAGAGCCCGACAGAGCCCGACAGAGCCCGACAGGGCCCGACAGAGCCCGACAGAGCCCGACAGGGCTCGACAGGGCCCGACAGAGCCCGACAGGGCCCGACAGAGCCCGACAGGGCCCGACAGGGTACGACAGAGCCCGACAGGGCCCGACAGGGCCCAGTAGAGCCCGACAGAGCCCGACAGAGCCCGACAGAGCCCGACAGGGCCCGACAGGGCCCAGTAGAGCCCGACAGACCCCGACAGAGCCCGACAGAGCCCAGTAGAGCCCAGTAGAGCCCGACAGAGCCCGACACAGCCCGACAGAGCCCGACAGAGCCCGACAGGGCCCGACAGAGCCCGACAGGGCCCGACAGTGCCCGACAGAGCCCGACAGGGCCCAGTACCGCCCGACAGAGCCCAACAGAGCCCGACAGAACCCGACAGGGCCCAGTAGAGCCCGACAGAGCCCGACAGGGCCCGACAGAGCCCGACAGAGCCCGACAGAGCCCGACAGCGCCCGACAGGGCCCAGTAGAGCCCGACAGAGCCCGACAGAGCCCGACAGAGCCCGACAGGGCCCGACAGAGCCCGACAGAGCCCGACAGAGCCCAATAGGGCCCGACAGAGCCCGACAGAGCCCGACAGAGCCCGACAGGGCCCAGTAGAGCCCGACAGAGCCCGACAGAGCCCGACAGGGCCCGACAGAGTCCGACAGAGCCCGACAGCGCCCGACAGAGCCCGACAGAGCCCGACAGGGCCCGACAGAGCCCGACAGAGCCCGACAGGGCCCAGTAGAGCCCGACAGAGCCCGACAGAGCCCGACAGAGCCCAGTAGAGCCCGACAGAGCCCGACAGAGCCCGCCAGAGCCCGACAGGGCCCGACAGGGCCCGACAGAGCCCGACAGAGCCCGACAGGGCCCAGTAGAGCCCGACAGAGCCCGACAGGGCCCAGTAGAGCCCGACAGAGCCCGACAGGGCCCGACAGAGCCCGACAGAGCCCGACAGAGCCCGACAGCGCCCGACAGGGCCCAGTAGAGCCCGACAGAGCCCGACAGAGCCCGACAGAGCCCGACAGGGCCCGACAGAGCCCGACAGAGCCCGACAGAGCCCAATAGGGCCCGACAGAGCCCGACAGAGCCCGACAGAGCCCGACAGGGCCCAGTAGAGCCCGACAGAGCCCGACAGAGCCCGACAGAGCCCGACAGGGCCCGACAGAGTCCGACAGAGCCCGACAGCGCCCGACAGAGCCCGACAGAGCCCGACAGGGCCCGACAGAGCCCGACAGAGCCCGACAGGGCCCAGTAGAGCCCGACAGAGCCCGACAGAGCCCGACAGAGCCCGACAGAGCCCGACAGAGCCCGACAAAGCCCAGTAGAGCCCGACAGAGCCCGACAGAGCCCGCCAGAGCCCGACAGGGCCCGACAGGGCCCGACAGAGCCCGACAGAGCCCGACAGGGCCCAGTAGAGCCCGACAGAGCCCGACAGAGCCCGACAGAGCCCGACAGAGCCCAGTAGAGCCCGACAGAGCCCGACAGAGCCCGACAGGGCCCGACAGGGCCCGACAGAGCCCGACAGAGCCCAGTAGAGCCCGACAGAGCCCGTCAGAGCCCGACAGAGCCCGACAGGGCCCGACAGGGCCCAGTAGAGCCCGACAGAGCCCGACAGAGCCCGACAGAGCCCGACAGGGCCCGACAGGGCCGACAGAGCCCGACAGGGCCCGACAGAGCCCGACAGAGCCCAGTACAGCCCAGTAGAGCCCGACAGAGCCCGACAGAGCCCGACAGAGCCCGACAGGGCCCGACAGAGCCCGACAGGGCCCGACAGGGCCCGACAGAGCCCGACAGGGCCCGACAGGGCCCGACAGAGACCAGTAGAGCCCGACAGAGCCCGACAGAGCCCGACAGGGCCCGACAGGGCCCGACAGAGCCCGACAGAGCCCAGCAGAGCCCAGTAGAGCCCAGTAGAGCCCGACAGAGCCCGACAGAGCCCGACAGAGCCCGACAGGGCCCGACAGAGCCCGACAGGGCCCAGTAGAGCCCGACAGAGCCCGACAGAGCCCGACAGGGCCCGACAGGGCCCGACAGGGCCCGACAGGGCCCAGTAGAGCCCGATAGAGCCCGACAGAGCCCGACAGAGCCCGACAGGGCCCGACAGAGCCCGACAGAGCCCGACAGGGCTCGACAGGGCCCGACAGAGCCCGACAGGGCCCGATAGAGCCCGACAGGGCCCAGTAGAGCCCGACAGAGCCCGACAGAGCCCGACAGAGCCCAGTAGAGCCCGACAGAGCCCGACAGAGCCCGACAGAGCCCGACAGAGCCCGACAGGGCCCGACAGGGCCCGACAGAGCCCGACAGAGCCCGACAGGGCCCAGTAGAGCCCGACAGAGCCCGACAGAGCCCGACAGAGCCCAGTAGAGCCCGACAGAGCCCGACAGAGCCCGACAGGGCCCGACAGAGCCCGACAGAGCCCGACAGGGCCCAGTAGAGCCCGACAGAGCCCGACAGAGCCCGACAGAGCCCGACAGAGCCCAGTAGAGCCCGACAGAGCCCGACAGAGCCCGACAGAGCCCGACAGGGCCCGACAGAGCCCGACAGGGCCCAGTAGAGCCCGACAGAGCCCGACAGAGCCCAGTAGAGCCCAGTAGAGCCCGACAGAGCCCGACAGAGCCCGACAGAGCCCGACAGAGCCCGACAGGGCCCGACAGGGCCCGACAGAGCCCGACAGGGCCCGACAGGGCCCAGTAGAGCCCGACAGAGCCCGACAGAGCCCGACAGAGCCCGACAGGGCCCGACAGGGCCCGACAGAGCCCAGTAGAGCCCGACAGAGCCCGACAGAGCCCGACAGAACCCGACAGAGCCCGACAGAGCCCAGCAGAGCCCGACAGAGCCCATCAGGGACAGAGCCGAAGGCCCGACAGAGCCCGACAGGGCCCGACAGAGCCCGACAGAGCCCGACAGGGCCCAGTAGAGCCCGACAGAGCCCGACAGAGCCCGACAGAGCCCAGTAGAGCCCGACAGAGCCCGACAGAGCCCGACAGAGCCCGACAGGGCCCGACAGGGCCCGACAGAGACCAGTAGAGCCCGACAGAGCCCGACAGAGCCCGACAGGGCCCGACAGAGCCCAGCAGAGCCCAGTAGAGCCCAGTAGAGCCCGACAGAGCCCGACAGAGCCCGACAGAGCCCGACAGGGCCCGACAGAGCCCGACAGGGCCCAGTAGAGCCCGACAGAGCCCGACAGAGCCCGACAGGGCCCAGTAGAGCCCGACAGAGCCCGACAGAGCCCGACAGAGCCCGACAGGGCCCGACAGAGCCCGACAGGGCCCAGTAGAGCCCGACAGAGCCCGACAGAGCCCGACAGGGCCCGACAGGGCCCGACAGGGCCCGACAGGGCCCAGTAGAGCCCGATAGAGCCCGACAGAGCCCGACAGAGCCCGACAGGGCCCGACAGAGCCCGACAGAGCCCGACAGGGCTCGACAGGGCCCGACAGAGCCCGACAGGGCCCGATAGAGCCCGACAGGGCCCAGTAGAGCCCGACAGAGCCCGAGAGAGCCCGACAGAGCCCAGTAGAGCCCGACAGAGCCCGACAGAGCCCGACAGAGCCCGACAGGGCCCGACAGGGCCCGACAGAGCCCGACAGAGCCCGACAGGGCCCAGTAGAGCCCGACAGAGCCCGACAGAGCCCGACAGAGCCCAGTAGAGCCCGACAGAGCCCGACAGAGCCCGACAGGGCCCGACAGAGCCCGACAGAGCCCGACAGGGCCCAGTAGAGCCCGACAGAGCCCGACAGAGCCCGACAGAGCCCGACAGAGCCCAGTAGAGCCCGACAGAGCCCGACAGAGCCCGACAGAGCCCGACAGGGCCCGACAGAGCCCGACAGGGCCCAGTAGAGCCCGACAGAGCCCGACAGAGCCCAGTAGAGCCCAGTAGAGCCCGACAGAGCCCGACAGAGCCCGACAGAGCCCGACAGAGCCCGACAGAGCCCGACAGAGCCCGACAGGGCCCGACAGAGCCCGACAGGGCCCGACAGGGCCCAGTAGAGCCCGACAGAGCCCGACAGAGCCCGACAGAGCCCGACAGGGCCCGACAGGGCCCGACAGAGCCCAGTAGAGCCCGACAGAGCCCGACAGAGCCCGACAGAACCCGACAGAGCCCGACAGAGCCCAGCAGAGCCCGACAGAGCCCATCAGGGCCCGACAGAGCCCGACAGGGCCCGACAGAGCCCGACAGAGCCCGACAGGGCCCAGTAGAGCCCGACAGAGCCCGACAGAGCCCGACAGAGCCCAGTAGAGCCCGACAGAGCCCGACAGAGCCCGACAGGGCCCGACAGGGCCCGACAGAGACCAGTAGAGCCCGACAGAGCCCGACAGAGCCCGACAGGGCCCGACAGGGCCCGACAGAGCCCGACAGAGCCCAGCAGAGCCCAGTAGAGCCAGTAGAGCCCGACAGAGCCCGACAGAGCCCGACAGAGCCCGACAGGGCCCGACAGAGCCCGACAGGGCCCAGTAGAGCCCGACAGAGCCCGACAGAGCCCGACAGGGCCCAGTAGAGCCCGACAGAGCCCGACAGAGCCCGACAGAGCCCGACAGGGCCCGACAGAGCCCGACAGGGCCCAGTAGAGCCCGACAGAGCCCGACAGAGCCCAGTAGAGCCCAGTAGAGCCCGACAGAGCCCGACAGAGCCCGACAGAGCCCGACAGAGCCCGACAGGGCCCGACAGGGCCCGACAGAGCCCGACAGGGCCCGACAGGGCCCAGTAGAGCCCGACAGAGCCCGACAGAGCCCGACAGAGCCCGACAGGGTCCGACAGGGCCCGACAGAGCCCAGTAGAGCCCGACAGAGCCCGACAGAGCCCGACAGAACCCGACAGAGCCCGACAGAGCCCAGCAGAGCCCGACAGAGCCCATCAGGGCCCGACAGAGCCCGACAGGGCCCGACAGAGCCCGACAGAGCCCGACAGGGCCCAGTAGAGCCCGACAGAGCCCGACAGAGCCCGACAGAGCCCAGTAGAGCCCGACAGAGCCCGACAGAGCCCGACAGAGCCCGACAGAGCCCGACAGGGCCCAGTAGAGCCCGACAGAGCCCGACAGAGCCCGACAGAGCCCGACAGAGCCCAGTAGAGCCCGACAGAGCCCGACAGAGCCCGACAGGGCCCGACAGGGCCCGACAGAGCCCAGTAGAGCCCGACAGAGCCCGACAGAGCCCGACAGGGCCCAGTAGATCCCGACAGAGCCCGACAGGGCCCGACAGGGCCCGACAGAGCCCGACAGGGCCCGACAGAGCCCGACAGAGCCCGACAGGGCCCGACAGGGCCCAGTAGAGCCCGACAGAGCCCGACAGAGCCCGACAGAGCCCGACAGGGCCCGACAGGGCCCAGTAGAGCCCGACAGAGCCCGACAGAGCCCGACAGAGCCCAGTAGAGCCCAGTAGAGCCCGACAGAGCCCGACACAGCCCGACAGAGCCCGACAGAGCCCGACAGGGCCCGACAGAGCCCGACAGGGCCCGACAGAGCCCGACAGAGCCCGACAGGGCCCAGTAGAGCCCGACAGAGCCCGACAGAGCCCGACAGAGCCCGACAGGGACCGACAGAGCCCGACAGAGCCCGACAGGGCCCGACAGGGCCCGACAGAGCCCGACAGAGCCCGACAGGGCCCGACAGAGCCCGACAGAGCCCGACAGGGCCCAGTAGAGCCCAGTAGAACCCGACAGAGCCCAGTAGAGCCCGACAGAGCCCGACAGAGCCCGACAGAGCCCGACAGGGCCCGACAGAGCCCGACAGGGCCCAGTAGAGCCCAACAGAGCCCGACAAAGCCCGACAGAGCCCGACAGAGCCCAGTAGAGCCCGACAGAGCCCGACAGAGCCCGACAGGGCCCGACAGAGCCCGACAGAGCCCAGTAGAGCCCGACAGAGCCCGACAGGGCCCGACAGAGCCCGACAGAGCCCAGTAGAGCCCAGTAGAGCCAGACAGAGCCCGACAGAGCCCGACAGAGCCCGACAGAGCCCGACAGGGCCCGACAGAGCCCGACAGGGCCCGACAGGGCCCGACAGAGCCCGACAGGGCCCGACAGGGCCCGACAGAGACCAGTAGAGCCCGACAGAGCCCGACAGGGCCCGACAGGGCCCGACAGAGCCCGACAGAGCCCAGCAGAGCCCAGTAGAGCCCAGTAGAGCCCGACAGAGCCCGACAGAGCCCGACAGGGCCCGACAGAGCCCGACAGGGCCCAGTAGAGCCCGACAGAGCCCGACAGAGCCCGACAGGGCCCGACAGGGCCCAGTAGAGCCCGATAGAGCCCGACAGAGCCCGACAGAGCCCGACAGGGCCCGACAGAGCCCGACAGAGCCCGACAGGGCTCGACAGGGCCCGACAGAGCCCGACAGGGCCCGATAGAGCCCGACAGAGCCCGACAGGGCCCGACAGAGCCCGACAGAGCCCAGTAGAGCCCGACAGAGCCCAGTAGAGCCCAGTAGAGCCCGTCAGAGCCCGACAGAGCCCGACAGAGCCCGACAGGGCCCGACAGGGCCCAGTAGAGCCCGACAGAGCCCGACAGGGCCCGACAGAGCCCGACAGAGCCCGACAGGGCCCAGTAGAGCCCGACAGAGCCCGACAGAGCCCGACAGAGCCCGACAGGGCCCGACAGAGCCCGACAGAGCCCGACAGGGGCCGACAGGGCCCGACAGAGCCCGACAGGGCCCGACAGAGCCCGACAGAGCCCGACAGAGCCCGACAGAGCCCGACAGGGCCCCACAGAGCCCGAAAGAGCCCGACAGGGCCCAGTAGAGCCCGACAGAGCCCAACAGAGCCCGACAGAGCCCAGTAGAGCCCGACAGAGCCCGACAGAGCCCGACAGAGCCCGACAGGGCCCGACAGGGCCCGACAGAGCCCGAGAGAGCCCGACAGGGCCCAGTAGAGCCCGACAGAGCCCGACAGAGCCCGACAGAGCCCAGTAGAGCCCGACAGAGCCCGACAGGGCCCGACAGGGCCCGACAGGGCCCGACAGGGCCCAGTAGAGCCCGACAGAGCCCGACAGAGCCCGACAGAGCCCGACAGGGCCCGACAGGGCCCGACAGGGCCCAGTAGAGCCCGACAGAGCCCGACAGAGCCCGACAGCGCCCGACAGGGCCCGACAGGGCCCGACAGAGCCCAGTAGAGCCCGACAGAGCCCGACAGAGCCCGACAGGGCCCGACAGGGCCCAGTAGAGCCCGACAGAGCCCGACAGAGCCCGACAGAGCCCGACAGGGCCCGACAGAGCCCGACAGAGCCCGACAGGGCCCGACAGGGCCCGACAGAGCCCGACAGGGCCCGACAGAGCCCGACAGGGCCCGACAGGGTACGACAGAGCCCGACAGGGCCCGACAGGGCCCAGTAGAGCCCGACAGAGCCCGACAGAGCCCGACAGAGCCCGACAGGGCCCGACAGGGCCCAGTAGAGCCCGACAGACCCCGACAGAGCCCGACAGAGCCCAGTAGAGCCCAGTAGAGCCCGACAGAGCCCGACACAGCCCGACAGAGCCCGACAGAGCCCGACAGGGCCCGACAGAGCCCGACAGGGCCCGACAGTGCCCGACAGAGCCCGACAGGGCCCAGTACCGCCCGACAGAGCCCAACAGAGCCCGACAGAACCCGACAGGGCCCAGTAGAGCCCGACAGAGCCCGACAGGGCCCGATAGAGCCCGACAGAGCCCGACAGAGCCCGACAGCGCCCGACAGGGCCCAGTAGAGCCCGACAGAGCCCGACAGAGCCCGACAGAGCCCGACAGGGCCCGACAGAGCCCGACAGAGCCCGACAGAGCCCAATAGGGCCCGACAGAGCCCGACAGAGCCCGACAGAGCCCGACAGGGCCCAGTAGAGCCCGACAGAGCCCGACAGAGCCCGACAGAGCCCGACAGGGCCCGACAGAGTCCGACAGAGCCCGACAGCGCCCGACAGAGCCCGACAGAGCCCGACAGGGCCCGACAGAGCCCGACAGAGCCCGACAGGGCCCAGTAGAGCCCGACAGAGCCCGACAGAGCCCGACAGAGCCCGACAGAGCCCAGTAGAGCCCGACAGAGCCCGACAGAGCCCGCCAGAGCCCGACAGGGCCCGACAGGGCCCGACAGAGCCCGACAGAGCCCGACAGGGCCCAGTAGAGCCCGACAGAGCCCGACAGAGCCCGACAGAGCCCGACAGAGCCCAGTAGAGCCCGACAGAGCCCGACAGAGCCCGACAGGGCCCGACAGGGCCCGACAGAGCCCGACAGAGCCCAGTAGAGCCCGACAGAGCCCGTCAGAGCCCGACAGAGCCCGACAGGGCCCGACAGGGCCCAGTAGAGCCCGACAGAGCCCGACAGAGCCCGACAGAGCCCGACAGGGCCCGACAGGGCCCGACAGAGCCCGACAGGGCCCGACAGAGCCCGACAGAGCCCAGTACAGCCCAGTAGAGCCCGACAGAGCCCGACAGAGCCCGACAGAGCCCGACAGGGCCCGACAGAGCCCGACAGGGCCCGACAGGGCCCGACAGAGCCCGACAGGGCCCGACAGGGCCCGACAGAGACCAGTAGAGCCCGACAGAGCCCGACAGAGCCCGACAGGGCCCGACAGGGCCCGACAGAGCCCGACAGAGCCCAGCAGAGCCCAGTAGAGCCCAGTAGAGCCCGACAGAGCCCGACAGAGCCCGACAGAGCCCGACAGGGCCCGACAGAGCCCGACAGGGCCCAGTAGAGCCCGACAGAGCCCGACAGAGCCCGACAGGGCCCGACAGGGCCCGACAGGGCCCGACAGGGCCCAGTAGAGCCCGATAGAGCCCGACAGAGCCCGACAGAGCCCGACAGGGCCCGACAGAGCCCGACAGAGCCCGACAGGGCTCGACAGGGCCCGACAGAGCCCGACAGGGCCCGATAGAGCCCGACAGGGCCCAGTAGAGCCCGACAGAGCCCGACAGAGCCCGACAGAGCCCAGTAGAGCCCGACAGAGCCCGACAGAGCCCGACAGGGCCCGACAGAGCCCGACAGAGCCCGACAGGGCCCAGTAGAGCCCGACAGAGCCCGACAGAGCCCGACAGAGCCCAGTAGAGCCCGACAGAGCCCGACAGAGCCCGACAGGGCCCGACAGAGCCCGACAGAGACCGACAGGGCCCAGTAGAGCCCGACAGAGCCCGACAGAGCCCGACAGAGCCCGACAGAGCCCAGTAGAGCCCGACAGAGCCCGACAGAGCCCGACAGAGCCCGACAGGGCCCGACAGAGCCCGACAGGGCCCAGTAGAGCCCGACAGAGCCCGACAGAGCCCAGTAGAGCCCAGTAGAGCCCGACAGAGCCCGACAGAGCCCGACAGAGCCCGACAGAGCCCGACAGGGCCCGACAGGGCCCAGTAGAGCCCGACAGAGCCCGACAGAGCCCGACAGAGCCCGACAGGGCCCGACAGGGCCCGACAGAGCCCAGTAGAGCCCGACAGAGCCCGACAGAGCCCGACAGAACCCGACAGAGCCCGACAGAGCCCAGCAGAGCCCGACAGAGCCCATCAGGGCCCGACAGAGCCCGACAGGGCCCGACAGAGCCCGACAGAGCCCGACAGGGCCCAGTAGAGCCCGACAGAGCCCGACAGAGCCCGACAGAGCCCAGTAGAGCCCGACAGAGCCCGACAGAGCCCGACAGAGCCCGACAGGGCCCGACAGGGCCCGACAGAGACCAGTAGAGCCCGACAGAGCCCGACAGAGCCCGACAGGGCCCGACAGGGCCCGACAGAGCCCGACAGAGCCCGACAGAGCCCGACAGAGCCCGACAGGGCCCAGTAGAGCCCGACAGAGCCCGACAGAGCCCGACAGGGCCCGACAGGGCCCGACAGGGCCCGACAGGGCCCAGTAGAGCCCGATAGAGCCCGACAGAGCCCGACAGAGCCCGACAGGGCCCGACAGAGCCCGACAGA
Organism: Caloenas nicobarica; assembly: GCF_036013445.1. Taxonomy (NCBI): domain Eukaryota; kingdom Metazoa; phylum Chordata; class Aves; order Columbiformes; family Columbidae; genus Caloenas; species Caloenas nicobarica. The sequence goes on from NW_027017224.1 coordinate 47,538, forward strand.
GCCCGACAGGGCTCGACAGGGCCCGACAGAGCCCGACAGGGCCCGATAGAGCCCGACAGGGCCCAGTAGAGCCCGACAGAGCCCGACAGAGCCCGACAGAGCCCAGTAGAGCCCGACAGAGCCCGACAGAGCCCGACAGAGCCCGACAGAGCCCGACAGGGCCCGACAGGGCCCGACAGAGCCCGACAGAGCCCGACAGGGCCCAGTAGAGCCCGACAGAGCCCGACAGAGCCCGACAGAGACCAGTAGAGCCCGACAGAGCCCGACAGAGCCCGACAGGGCCCGACAGAGCCCGACAGAGCCCGACAGGGCCCAGTAGAGCCCGACAGAGCCCGACAGAGCCCGACAGAGCCCGACAGAGCCCAGTAGAGCCCGACAGAGCCCGACAGAGCCCGACAGAGCCCGACAGGGCCCGACAGAGCCCGACAGGGCCCAGTAGAGCCCGACAGAGCCCGACAGAGCCCAGTACAGCCCAGTAGAGCCCGACAGAGCCCGACAGAGCCCGACAGAGCCCGACAGGGCCCGACAGGGCCCGACAGAGCCCGACAGGGCCCGACAGGGCCCAGTAGAGCCCGACAGAGCCCGACAGAGCCCGACAGAGCCCGACAGGGCCCGACAGGGCCCGACAGAGCCCAGTAGAGCCCGACAGAGCCCGACAGAGCCCGACAGAACCCGACAGAGCCCGACAGAGCCCAGCAGAGCCCGACAGAGCCCATCAGGGCCCGACAGAGCCCGACAGGGCCCGACAGAGCCCGACAGAGCCCGACAGGGCCCAGTAGAGCCCGACAGAGCCCGACAGAGCCCGACAGAGCCCAGTAGAGCCCGACAGAGCCCGACAGAGCCCGACAGAGCCCGACAGAGCCCGACAGGGCCCAGTAGAGCCCGACAGAGCCCGACAGAGCCCGACAGAGCCCAGTAGAGCCCGACAGAGCCCGACAGAGCCCGACAGGGCCCGACAGGGCCCGACAGAGCCCAGTAGAGCCCGACAGAGCCCGACAGAGCCCGACAGGGCCCAGTAGATCCCGACAGAGCCCGACAGGGCCCGACAGGGCCCGACAGAGCCCGACAGGGCCCGACAGAGCCCGACAGAGCCCGACAGGGCCCGACAGGGCCCAGTAGAGCCCGACAGAGCCCGACAGAGCCCGACAGAGCCCGACAGAGCCCGACAGGGCCCGACAGGGCCCAGTAGAGCCCGACAGAGCCCGACAGAGCCCGACAGAGCCCAGTAGAGCCCAGTAGAGCCCGACAGAGCCCGACACAGCCCGACAGAGCCCGACAGAGCCCGACAGGGCCCGACAGAGCCCGACAGGGCCCGACAGAGCCCGACAGAGCCCGACAGGGCCCAGTAGAGCCCGACAGAGCCCGACAGATCCCGACAGAGCCCGACAGGGACCGACAGAGCCCGACAGGGCCCGACAGGGCCCGACAGAGCCCGACAGAGCCCGACAGGGCCCGACAGAGCCCGACAGAGCCCGACAGGGCCCAGTAGAGCCCAGTAGAACCCGACAGAGCCCAGTAGAGCCCGACAGAGCCCGACAGAGCCCGACAGAGCCCGACAGGGCCCGACAGAGCCCGACAGGGCCCAGTAGAGCCCAACAGAGCCCGACAAAGCCCGACAGAGCCCGACAGAGCCCAGTAGAGCCCGACAGAGCCCGACAGAGCCCGACAGGGCCCGACAGAGCCCGACAGAGCCCAGTAGAGCCCGACAGAGCCCGACAGGGCCCGACAGAGCCCGACAGAGCCCAGTAGAGCCCAGTAGAGCCCGACAGAGCCCGACAGAGCCCGACAGAGCCCGACAGGGCCCGACAGAGCCCGACAGGGCCCGACAGGGCCCGACAGAGCCCGACAGGGCCCGACAGGGCCCGACAGAGACCAGTAGAGCCCGACAGAGCCCGACAGGGCCCGACAGGGCCCGACAGAGCCCGACAGAGCCCAGCAGAGCCCAGTAGAGCCCAGTAGAGCCCGACAGAGCCCGACAGAGCCCGACAGGGCCCGACAGAGCCCGACAGGGCCCAGTAGAGCCCGACAGAGCCCGACAGAGCCCGACAGGGCCCGACAGGGCCCAGTAGAGCCCGATAGAGCCCGACAGAGCCCGACAGAGCCCGACAGGGCCCGACAGAGCCCGACAGAGCCCGACAGGGCTCGACAGGGCCCGACAGAGCCCGACAGGGCCCGATAGAGCCCGACAGGGCCCGACAGAGCCCGACAGAGCCCGACAGGGCACGACAGAGCCCGACAGAGCCCGACAGGGCCCGACAGAGCCCGACAGAGCCCAGTTGAGCCCGACAGAGCCCAGTAGAGCCCAGTAGAGCCCGTCAGAGCCCGACAGAGCCCGACAGAGCCCGACAGGGCCCGACAGGGCCCGACAGAGCCCGACAGGGCCCGACAGAGCCCGACAGAGCCCGACAGAGCCCGACAGGGCCCCACAGAGCCCGAAAGAGCCCGACAGGGCCCAGTAGAGCCCGACAGAGCCCAACAGAGCCCGACAGAGCCCAGTAGAGCCCGACAGAGCCCGACAGAGCCCGACAGAGCCCGACAGGGCCCGACAGGGCCCGACAGAGCCCGAGAGAGCCCGACAGGGCCCAGTAGAGCCCGACAGAGCCCGACAGAGCCCGACAGAGCCCAGTAGAGCCCGACAGAGCCCGACAGGGCCCGACAGGGCCCAGTAGAGCCCGACAGAGCCCGACAGAGCCCGACAGAGCCCGACAGGGCCCGACAGGGCCCGACAGGGCCCAGTAGAGCCCGACAGAGCCCGACAGAGCCCGACAGCGCCCGACAGGGCCCGACAGGGCCCGACAGAGCCCAGTAGAGCCCGACAGAGCCCGACAGAGCCCGACAGGGCCCGACAGGGCCCAGTAGAGCCCGACAGAGCCCGACAGAGCCCGACAGAGCCCGACAGGGCCCGACAGAGCCCGACAGAGCCCGACAGGGCCCGACAGGGCCCGACAGAGCCCGACAGGGCCCGACAGAGCCCGACAGGGCCCGACAGGGTACGACAGAGCCCGACAGGGCCCGACAGGGCCCAGTAGAGCCCGACAGAGCCCGACAGAGCCCGACAGAGCCCGACAGGGCCCGACAGGGCCCAGTAGAGCCCGACAGACCCCGACAGAGCCCGACAGAGCCCAGTAGAGCCCAGTAGAGCCCGACAGAGCCCGACACAGCCCGACAGAGCCCGACAGAGCCCGACAGGGCCCGACAGAGCCCGACAGGGCCCGACAGTGCCCGACAGAGCCCGACAGGGCCCAGTACCGCCCGACAGAGCCCGACAGAGCCCGACAGAACCCGACAGGGCCCAGTAGAGCCCGACAGAGCCCGACAGGGCCCGACAGAGCCCGACAGAGCCCGACAGAGCCCGACAGCGCCCGACAGGGCCCAGTAGAGCCCGACAGAGCCCGACAGAGCCCGACAGAGCCCGACAGGGCCCGACAGAGCCCGACAGAGCCCGACAGAGCCCAATAGGGCCCGACAGAGCCCGACAGAGCCCGACAGAGCCCGACAGGGCCCAGTAGAGCCCGACAGAGCCCGACAGAGCCCGACAGAGCCCGACAGGGCCCGACAGAGTCCGACAGAGCCCGACAGCGCCCGACAGAGCCCGACAGAGCCCGACAGGGCCCGACAGAGCCCGACAGAGCCCGACAGGGCCCAGTAGAGCCCGACAGAGCCCGACAGAGCCCGACAGAGCCCGACAGAGCCCAGTAGAGCCCGACAGAGCCCGACAGAGCCCGCCAGAGCCCGACAGGGCCCGACAGGGCCCGACAGAGCCCGACAGGGCCCAGTAGAGCCCGACAGAGCCCGACAGAGCCCGACAGAGCCCGACAGAGCCCAGTAGAGCCCGACAGAGCCCGACAGAGCCCGACAGGGCCCGACAGGGCCCGACAGAGCCCGACAGAGCCCAGTAGAGCCCGACAGAGCCCGTCAGAGCCCGACAGAGCCCGACAGGGCCCGACAGGGCCCAGTAGAGCCCGACAGAGCCCGACAGAGCCCGACAGAGCCCGACAGGGCCCGACAGGGCCCGACAGAGCCCGACAGGGCCCGACAGGGCACGACAGGGCCTGACAGGGCCCGAGAGGGCCCAGTAGAGCCCGACAGAGCCCGACAGAGCCCGACAGAGCCCAGTAGAGCCCAGTAGAGCCCGACAGAGCCCGACACAGCCCGACAGAGCCCGACAGAGCCCGACAGGGCCCGACAGAGCCCGACAGGGCCCGACAGAGCCCGACAGAGCCCGACAGAGCCCGACAGGGCCCAGTAGAGCCCGACAGAGCCCGACAGAGCCCGACAGAGCCCGACAGGGACCGACAGAGCCCGACAGAGCCCGACAGGGCCCGACAGGGCCCAACAGGGCCCGACAGAGCCCGACAGAGCCCGACAGGGCCCGACAGAGCCCGACAGGGCCCGACAGAGCCCGACAGAGCCCGACAGAGCCCGACAGGGCCCAGTAGAGCCCAGTAGAACCCGACAGAGCCCAGTAGAGCCCGACAGAGCCCGACAGAGCCCGACAGAGCCCGACAGGGCCCGACAGAGCCCGACAGAGCCCGACAGGGCCCGACAGAGCCCGACAGGGCCCAGTAGAGCCCGACAGAGCCCGACAAAGCCCGACAGAGCCCGACAGAGCCCAGTAGAGCCCGACAGAGCCCGACAGAGCCCGACAGGGCCCGACAGAGCCCGACAGAGCCCAGTAGAGCCCGACAGAGCCCGTCAGGGCCCGACAGGGCCCGACAGGGCCCAGTAGAGCCCGACAGGGCCCGACAGAGCCCAGTAGAGCCCAGTAGAGCCCGACAGAGCCCGACAGAGCCCGACAGAGCCCGACAGAGCCCGACAGGGCCCGACAGGGCCCGACAGAGCCCGACAGAGCCCGACAGGGCCCGACAGGGCCCGACAGAGCCCGACAGGGTCCGACAGGGCCCAGTAGAGCCCGACAGAGCCCGACAGAGCCCGACAGAGCCCGAAAGGGCCCGACAGGGCCCGACAGAGCCCCGTAGAGCCCGACAGAGCCCGACAGAGCCCGACAGAACCCGACAGAGCCCGACAGGGCCCGACAGGGCCCAGTAGAGCCCGACAGAGCCCGACAGAGCCCGACAGGGCCCGACAGGGCCCGACAGGGCCCGACAGAGCCCAGTAGAGCCCGACAGAGCCCGACAGAACCCGACAGAGCCCGACAGAGCCCAGCAGAGCCCGACAGAGCCCATCAGGGCCCGACAGGGCCCAGTAGAGCCCGACAGAGCCCGACAAAGCACGACAGAGCCCGACAGAGCCCAGTAGAGCCCGACAGAGCCCGACAGGGCCCGACAGAGCCCGACAGAGCCCAGTAGAGCCCGACAGAGCCCGTCAGGGCCCGACAGGGCCCGACAGGTCCCAGTAGAGCCCGACAGAGCCCGACAGAGCCCAGTAGAGCCCAGTAGAGCCCGACAGAGCCCGACAGAGCCCGACAGAGCCCGACAGAGCCCGACAGGGCCCGACAGGGCCCGACAGGGCCCAGTAGAGCCCGACAGAGCCCGACAGGGCCCGACAGAGCCCGACAGAGCCCGACAGGGCCCGAGAGAGCCCGACAGAGCCCGACAGGGCCCAGTAGAGCCCGACAGAGCCCGACAGAGCCCGACAGAGCCCGACAGGGCCCGACAGAGCCCGACAGAGCCCGACAGGGCCCGACAGAGCCCGACAGGGCCCGACAGAGCCCGACAGAGCCCGACAGAGCCCCACAGAGCCCGACAGGGCCCCACAGAGCCCGAAAGAGCCCGACAGGGCCCAGTAGAGCCCGACAGAGCCCGACAGAGCCCGACAGAGCCCAGTAGAGCCCGACAGAGCCCGACAGAGCCCGACAGGGCCCGACAGGGTCCAGTAGAGCCCGACATAGCCCGACAGAACCCGACAGAGCCCGACAGAGCCCAGTAGAGCCCGACAGAGCCCGACAGAGCCCGACAGGGCCCGACAGGGCCCGACAGAGCCCGACAGAGCCCGACAGGGCCCGACAGGGCCCGACAGGGCCCAGTAGAGCCCGACAGAGCCCGACAGAGCCCGACAGGGCCCGACAGGGCCCGACAGGGCCCGACAGGGCCCGACAGAGCCCGACAGAGCCCGACAGGGCCCGACAGGGCCCGACAGAGCCCGACAGGGCCCGACAGAGCCCGACAGAGCCCGACAGGGCCCGACAGGGCCCAGTAGAGCCCGACAGAGCCCGACAGAGCCCGACAGAGCCCGACAGAGCCCGACAGGGCCCAATAGAGCCCGACAGAGCCCGACAGAGCCCGACAGAGCCCAGTAGAGCCCAGTAGAGCCCGACAGAGCCCGACAGGGCCCGACAGAGCCCGACAGAGCCCGACAGGGCCCGACAGGTCCCGACAGGGCCCAGTAGAGCCCGACAGAGCCCGACAGAGCCCGACAGAGCCCGACAGAGCCCGACAGGGCCCGACAGGGCCCGACAGGGCCCGACAGAGCCCGACAGGGCCCGACAGGGCCCGACAGAGCCCGACAGAGCCCGACAGGGCCCCACAGAGCCCGACAGAGCCCGACAGGGCCCAGTAGAGCCCGACAGAGCCCGACAGAGCCCGACAGAGCCCAGTAGAGCCCGACAGAGCCCGACAGAGCCCGACAGAGCCCGACAGGGCCCGACAGGGCTCGACAGGGCCCGACAGAGCCCGACAGGGCCCGACAGAGCCCGACAGAGCCCGACAGAGCCCAGTAGAGCCCGACAGAGCCCGACAGAGCCCGACACAGCCCGACAGAGCCCGACAGAGCCCGACAGGGCCCGACAGAGCCCGACAGGGCCCGACAGAGCCCGACAGAGCCCGACAGGGCCCAGTAGAGCCCGACAGAGCCCGACAGAGCCCGACAGAGCCCGACAGAGCCCGACAGGGACCGACAGAGCCCGACAGAGCCCGACAGGGCCCGACAGGGCCCGACAGAGCCCGACAGAGCCCGACAGGGCCCGACAGAGCCCGACAGAGCCCGACAGGGCCCAGTAGAGCCCAGTAGAACCCGACAGAGCCCAGTAGAGCCCGACAGAGCCCGACAGAGCCCGACAGAGCCCGACAGGGCCCGACAGAGCCCGACAGGGCCCAGTAGAGCCCAACAGAGCCCGACAAAGCCCGACAGAGCCCGACAGAGCCCAGTAGAGCCCGACAGAGCCCGACAGAGCCCGACAGGGCCCGACAGAGCCCGACAGAGCCCAGTAGAGCCCGACAGAGCCCGACAGGGCCCGACAGAGCCCGACAGAGCCCAGTAGAGCCCAGTAGAGCCCGACAGAGCCCGACAGAGCCCGACAGAGCCCGACAGAGCCCGACAGGGCCCGACAGAGCCCGACAGGGCCCGACAGGGCCCGACAGAGCCCGACAGGGCCCGACAGGGCCCGACAGAGACCAGTAGAGCCCGACAGAGCCCGACAGGGCCCGACAGGGCCCGACAGAGCCCGACAGAGCCCAGCAGAGCCCAGTAGAGCCCAGTAGAGCCCGACAGAGCCCGACAGAGCCCGACAGGGCCCGACAGAGCCCGACAGGGCCCAGTAGAGCCCGACAGAGCCCGACAGAGCCCGACAGGGCCCGACAGGGCCCAGTAGAGCCCGATAGAGCCCGACAGAGCCCGACAGAGCCCGACAGGGCCCGACAGAGCCCGACAGAGCCCGACAGGGCTCGACAGGGCCCGACAGAGCCCGACAGGGCCCGATAGAGCCCGACAGGGCCCGACAGAGCCCGACAGAGCCCGACAGGGCACGACAGAGCCCGACAGAGCCCGACAGGGCCCGACAGAGCCCGACAGAGCCCAGTAGAGCCCGACAGAGCCCAGTAGAGCCCAGTAGAGCCCGTCAGAGCCCGACAGAGCCCGACAGAGCCCGACAGGGCCCGACAGGGCCCAGTAGAGCCCGACAGAGCCCGACAGGGCCCGACAGAGCCCGACAGAGCCCGACAGGGCCCAGTAGAGCCCGACAGAGCCCGACAGAGCCCGACAGAGCCCGACAGGGCCCGACAGAGCCCGACAGAGCCCGACAGGGCCCGACAGGGCCCGACAGAGCCCGACAGGGCCCGACAGAGCCCGACAGAGCCCGACAGGGCCCCACAGAGCCCGAAAGAGCCCGACAGGGCCCAGTAGAGCCCGACAGAGCCCAACAGAGCCCGACAGAGCCCAGTAGAGCCCGACAGAGCCCGACAGAGCCCGACAGAGCCCGACAGGGCCCGACAGGGCCCGACAGAGCCCGAGAGAGCCCGACAGGGCCCAGTAGAGCCCGACAGAGCCCGACAGAGCCCAGTAGAGCCCGACAGAGCCCGACAGAGCCCGACAGGGCCCGACAGGGCCCTACAGGGCCCGACAGGGCCCGACAGGGCCCGACAGAGCCCGACAGAGCCCGACAGAGCCCGACAGGGCCCGACAGGGCCCAGTAGAGCCCGACAGAGCCCGACAGAGCCCCGACAGCGCCCGACAGGGCCCGACAGGGCCCGACAGAGCCCAGTAGAGCCCGACAGAGCCCGACAGGGCCCGACAGGGCCCAGTAGAGCCCGACAGAGCCCGACAGAGCCCGACAGAGCCCGACAGGGCCCGACAGAGCCCGACAGAGCCCGACAGGGCCCGACAGGGCCGACAGAGCCCGACAGGGCCCGACAGAGCCCGACAGGGCCCGACAGGGTACGACAGAGCCCGACAGGGCCCGACAGGGCCCAGTAGAGCCCGACAGAGCCCGACAGAGCCCGACAGAGCCCGACAGGGCCCGACAGGGCCCAGTAGAGCCCGACAGACCCCGACAGAGCCCGACAGAGCCCAGTAGAGCCCAGTAGAGCCCGACAGAGCCCGACACAGCCCGACAGAGCCCGACAGAGCCCGACAGGGCCCGACAGAGCCCGACAGGGCCCGACAGTGCCCGACAGAGCCCGACAGGGCCCAGTACCGCCCGACAGAGCCCGACAGAGCCCGACAGAACCCGACAGGGCCCAGTAGAGCCCGACAGAGCCCGACAGGGCCCGACAGAGCCCGACAGAGCCCGACAGAGCCCGACAGCGCCCGACAGGGCCCAGTAGAGCCCGACAGAGCCCGACAGAGCCCGACAGGGCCCGACAGAGCCCGACAGAGCCCGACAGAGCCCAATAGGGCCCGACAGAGCCCGACAGAGCCCGACAGAGCCCGACAGGGCCCAGTAGAGCCCGACAGAGCCCGACAGAGCCCGACAGAGCCCGACAGGGCCCGACAGAGTCCGACAGAGCCCGACAGCGCCCGACAGAGCCCGACAGAGCCCGACAGGGCCCGACAGAGCCCGACAGAGCCCGACAGGGCCCAGTAGAGCCCGACAGAGCCCGACAGAGCCCGACAGAGCCCGACAGAGCCCAGTAGAGCCCGACAGAGCCCGACAGAGCCCGCCAGAGCCCGACAGGGCCCGACAGGGCCCGACAGAGCCCGACAGAGCCCGACAGGGCCCAGTAGAGCCCGACAGAGCCCGACAGAGCCCGACAGATCCCGACAGAGCCCAGTAGAGCCCGACAGAGCCCGACAGAGCCCGACAGGGCCCGACAGGGCCCGACAGAGCCCGACAGAGCCCAGTAGAGCCCGACAGAGCCCGTCAGAGCCCGACAGAGCCCGACAGGGCCCGACAGGGCCCAGTAGAGCCCGACAGAGCCCGACAGAGCCCGACAGAGCCCGACAGGGCCCGACAGGGCCCGACAGAGCCCGACAGGGCCCGACAGGGCACGACAGAGCCCGACAGGGCCCGACAGGGCCCAGTAGAGCCCGACAGAGCCCGACAGAGCCCGACAGAGCCCAGTAGAGCCCAGTAGAGCCCGACAGAGCCCGACACAGCCCGACAGAGCCCGACAGAGCCCGACAGGGCCCGACAGAGCCCGACAGGGCCCGACAGAGCCCGACAGAGCCCGACAGAGCCCGACAGGGCCCAGTAGAGCCCGACAGAGCCCGACAGAGCCCGACAGAGCCCGACAGGGACCGACAGAGCCCGACAGAGCCCGACAGGGCCCGACAGGGCCCAACAGGGCCCGACAGAGCCCGACAGAGCCCGACAGGGCCCGACAGAGCCCGACAGGGCCCGACAGAGCCCGACAGAGCCCGACAGAGCCCGACAGGGCCCAGTAGAGCCCAGTAGAACCCGACAGAGCCCAGTAGAGCCCGACAGAGCCCGACAGAGCCCGACAGAGCCCGACAGGGCCCGACAGAGCCCGACAGAGCCCGACAGGGCCCGACAGAGCCCGACAGGGCCCAGTAGAGCCCGACAGAGCCCGACAAAGCCCGACAGAGCCCGACAGAGCCCAGTAGAGCCCGACAGAGCCCGACAGAGCCCGACAGGGCCCGACAGAGCCCGACAGAGCCCAGTAGAGCCCGACAGAGCCCGTCAGGGCCCGACAGGGCCCGATAGGGCCCAGTAGAGCCCGACAGGGCCCGACAGAGCCCAGTAGAGCCCAGTAGAGCCCGACAGAGCCCGACAGAGCCCGACAGAGCCCGACAGAGCCCGACAGGGCCCGACAGGGCCCGACAGAGCCCGACAGGGCCCGACAGGGCCCGACAGATCCCGACAGGGTCCGACAGGGCCCAGTAGAGCCCGACAGAGCCCGACAGGGCCCGACAGGGCCCGACAGGGCCCGACAGGGCCCGACAGAGCCCGACAGAGCCCGACAGGGCCCAGCAGAGCCCGACAGAGCCCGACAGAGCCCGACAGAGCCCAGTAGAGCCCGACAGAGCCCGACAGAGCCCGACAGAGCCCGACAGGGCCCGACAGGGCCCGACAGGGCCCGACAGAGCCCAGTAGAGCCCGACAGAGCCCGACAGAGCCCGACAGAACCCGACAGAGCCCGACAGAGCCCAGCAGAGCCCGACAGAGCCCATCAGGGCCCGACAGGGCCCAGTAGAGCCCGACAGAGCCCGACAAAGCCCGACAGAGCCCGACAGAGCCCAGTAGAGCCCGACAGAGCCCGACAGGGCCCGACAGAGCCCGACAGAGCCCAGTAGAGCCCGACAGAGCCCGTCAGGGCCCGACAGGGCCCGACAGGTCCCAGTAGAGCCCGACAGAGCCCGACAGAGCCAGTAGAGCCCAGTAGAGCCCGACAGAGCCCGACAGAGCCCGACAGAGCCCGACAGGGCCCGACAGAGCCCGACAGAGCCCGACAGGGCCCGACAGGGCCCAGTAGAGCCCGACAGAGCCCGACAGGGCCCGACAGAGCCCGACAGAGCCCGACAGGGCCCGAGAGAGCCCGACAGAGCCCGACAGGGCCCAGTAGAGCCCGACAGAGCCCGACAGAGCCCGACAGAGCCCGACAGGGCCCGACAGAGCCCGACAGAGCCCGACAGGGCCCCACAGAGCCCGAAAGAGCCCGACAGGGCCCAGTAGAGCCCGACAGAGCCCGACAGAGCCCGACAGAGCCCAGTAGAGCCCGACAGAGCCCGACAGAGCCCGACAGGGCCCGACAGGGTCCAGTAGAGCCCGACATAGCCCGACAGAGCCCGACAGAGCCCGACAGAGCCCAGTAGAGCCCGACAGAGCCCGACAGAGCCCGACAGGGCCCGACAGGGCCCGACAGAGCCCGACAGAGCCCGACAGGGCCCGACAGGGCCCGACAGGGCCCAGTAGAGCCCGACAGAGCCCGACAGAGCCCGACAGGGCCCGACAGGGCCCGACAGGGCCCGACAGGGCCCGACAGAGCCCGACAGGGCCCGACAGGGCCCGACAGGGCCCGACAGGGCCCGACAGAGCCCGACAGAGCCCGACAGGGCCCGACAGGGCCCAGTAGAGCCCGACAGAGCCCGACAGAGCCCGACAGAGCCCGACAGAGCCCGACAGGGCCCAGTAGAGCCCGACAGAGCCCGACAGAGCCCGACAGAGCCCAGTAGAGCCCAGTAGAGCCCGACAGAGCCCGACAGGGCCCGACAGAGCCCGACAGAGCCCGACAGGGCCCGACAGGTCCCGACAGGGCCCAGTAGAGCCCGACAGAGCCCGACAGAGCCCGACAGAGCCCGACAGGGCCAGACAGGGCCCGACAGGGCCCGACAGAGCCTGTCAGGGCCCGACAGGGCCCGACAGAGCCCGACAGAGCCCGACAGGGCCCCACAGAGCCCGACAGAGCCCGACAGGGCCCAGTAGAGCCCGACAGAGCCCGACAGAGCCCGACAGAGCCCAGTAGAGCCCGACAGAGCCCGACAGAGCCCGACAGAGCCCGACAGGGCCCGACAGGGCTCGACAGAGCCCGGCAGAGCCCGACAGGGCCCAGTAGAGCCCGACAGAGCCCGACAGAGCCCGACAGAGCCCAGTAGAGCCCGACAGAGCCCGACAGAGCCCGACAGGGCCCGACAGGGCCCGACAGAGCCCGACAGAGCCCGACAGGGCCCGACAGGGCCCGACAGAGCCCAGTAGAGCCCGACAGAGCCCGACAGAGCCTGACAGGGCCCGACAGAGCCCGACAGGGCCCGACAGGGCCCGACAGGGCCCGACAGGGCACGACAGAGCCCGACAGGGCCCGACAGGGCCCGACAGAGCCCGACAGGGCCCGACAGAGCCCGACAGGGCCCGACAGGGCCCGACAGGGCCCAGTAGAGCCCGACAGAGCCCAGTAGAGCCCAGTAGAGCCCGACAGAGCCCGACAGAGCCCGACAGGGCTCGACAGAGCCCGACAGAGCCCGACAGGGCCCAGTAGAGCCCGACAGAGCCCGACAGAGCCCGACAGAGCCCGACAGGGACCGACAGGGACCGACAGGGACCGACAGGGACCGACAGGTCCCGACAGGGCCCGACAGGGCCCCACAGGGCCCGACAGAGCCCGACAGAGCCCGACAGGGCCCGAGAGAGCCCGACAGAGCCCGACAGGGCCCAGTAGAGCCCGACAGAGCCCGACACAGCCCGACAGAACCCGACAGGGCCCAGTAGAGCCCGACAGAGCCCGACAGGGCCCGACAGAGCCCGACAGAGCCCGACAGAGCCCGACAGCGCCCGACAGGGCCCAGTAGAGCCCGACAGAGCCCGACAGAGCCCGACAGAGCCCGACAGGGCCCGACAGAGCCCGACAGAGCCCGACAGGGCCCGACAGGGTCCAGTAGAGCCCGACAGAGCCCAACAGGACCCGACAGAGCCCGACAGAGCCCGACAGGGCCCAGTAGAGCCCGACAGAGCCCGACAGAGCCCAGTAGAGCCCGACAGAGCCCGACAGGGCCCGACAGAGCCCGACAGAGCCCGACAGAGCCCAGTAGAGCCCGACAGAGCCCGTCAGGGCCCGACAGGGCCCGACAGGGCCCAGTAGAGCCCGACAGAGCCCGACAGAGCCCAGTAGAGCCCAGTAGAGCCCGACAGAGCCCGACAGAGCCCGACAGAGCCCGACAGGGCCCGACAGAGCCCGACAGAGCCCGACAGGGCCCGACAGGGCCCGACAGAGCCCGACAGGGCCCAGTAGAGCCCGACAGAGCCCGACAGAGCCCGACAGAGCCCGACAGAGCCCGACAGAGCCCGACAGGGCCCGACAGGGCCCAGTAGAGCCCGACAGAGCCCGACAGAGCCCGACAGAGCCCGACAGAGCCCGACAGGGCCCGACAGGGCCCGACAGGGCCCAGTAGAGCCCGACAGAGCCCGACAGAGCCCGACAGAGCCCGACAGAGCCCGACAGAGCCCGACAGGGCCCAGAAGAGCCCGACAGAGCCCGACAGAGCCCGACAGAGCCCGACAGAACCCGACAGAGCCCGACAGAGCCCGACAGGGCCCGACAGGGCCCGACAGAGCCCGACAGGGCCCCACAGAGCCCGACAGAGCCCGACAGGGCCCAGTAGAGCCCGACAGAGCCCGACAGAGCCCGACAGAGCCCGACAGAGCCCGACAGGGCTCGACAGAGTCCGACAGAGCCCGACAGGGCCCAGTAGAGCCCGACAGAGCCCGACAGAGCCCGACAGAGCCCAGTAGAGCCCGACAGAGCCCGACAGAGCCCGACAGGGCCCGACAGGGCCCGACAGAGCCCGACAGAGCCCGACAGGGCCCGACAGGGCCCGACAGAGCCCAGTAGAGCCCGACAGAGCCCGACAGAGCCTGACAGGGCCCGACAGGGCCCGACAGGGCCCAGTAGAGCCCGACAGAGCCCGACAGGGCCCGACAGAGCCCGACAGAGCCCGACAGGGCCCGACAGGGCCCGACAGGGCCCGACAGAGCCCGACAGGGCCCGACAGAGCCCGACAGAGCCCGACAGGGCACGACAGAGCCCGACAGGGCCCGACAGGGCACGACAGAGCCCGACAGAGCCCGACAGAGCCCGACAGGGCCCGACAGGGCCCGACAGGGCCCGACAGAGCCCGACAGAGCCTGACAGAGCCCGACAGAGCCCGACAGGGCCCAGTAGAGCCCGACAGAGCCCGACAGAGCCCAGTAGAGCCCAGTAGAGCCCGACAGAGCCCGACAGAGCCCGACAGGGCCCGACAGAGCCCGACAGGGCTCGACAGAGCCCGACAGAGCCCGACAGGCCCCAGTAGAGCCCGACAGAGCCCGACAGAGCCCGACAGAGCCCGACAGGGACCGACAGAGCCCGACAGAGCCCGACAGGTCCCGACAGGGCCCGACAGGGCCCGACAGAGCCCGACAGAGCCCGACAGGGCCCGAGAGAGCCCGACAGAGCCCGACAGAGCCCGACAGGGCCCAGTAGAGCCCGACAGAGCCCGACAGAGCCCGACAGAACCCGACAGGGCCCAGTAGAGCCCGACAGAGCCCGACAGGGCCCGACAGAGCCCGACAGAGCCCGACAGAGCCCGACAGCGCCCGACAGGGCCTAGTAGAGCCCGACAGAGCCCGACAGAGCCCGACAGAGCCCGACAGGGCCCGACAGAGCCCGACAGAGCCCGACAGGGCCCGACAGAGCCCGACAGAGCCCGACAGAGCCCGACAGGGCACAGTAGAGCCCGACAGAGCCCGACAGAGCCCGACAGAGCCCAATAGAGCCCGACAGAGCCCGACAGAGCCCGACAGAGCCCGACAGGGCCCGACAGAGCCCGACAGGGCCCGACAGGGCCCGACAGAGCCCGACAGGGCCCGACAGAGCCCGACAGAGCCCGACAGAGCCCGACAGAGCCCAGTAGAGCCCGACAGAGGCCGACAGGGCCCGACAGAGCCCGACAGGGCCCAGTAGAGCCCGACAGAGCCCGATAGAGCCCGACAGGGCTCGACAGGGCCCGACAGGGCCCAGTAGAGCCCGACAGAGCCCGACAGAGCCCAGTAGAGCCCAGTAGAGCCCGACAGAGCCCGACAGAGCCCGACAGAGCCCGACAGGGCCCGACAGAGCACGACAGAGCCCGACAGAGCCCGACAGGGCCCGACAGAGCCCGACAGGGCCCGACAGGGCCCGACAGGGCCCAGTAGAGCCCGAAAGAGCCCGACAGAGCCCAGTAGAGCCCAGTAGAGCCCGACAGGGCCCGACAGGGCCCATTAGAGCCCGACAGAGCCCGACAGAGCCTGACAGAGCCCGACAGGGCCCGACAGAGCCCGACAGAGCCCGACAGAGCCCGACAGGGCCCAGTAGAGCCCGACAGAGCCCGACAGAGCCCGACAGAGCCCGACAGGGCCCGACAGGGCCCGACAGAGCCCGACAGAGCCCGACAGGGCCCGACAGAGCCCGACAGAGCCCGACAGGGCCCGATAGTGCCCGACAGGGCCCAGTAGAGCCCGATAAAGCCCGACAGAGCCCGACAGAGCCCGACAGGGCCCGACAGAGCCCGACAGGGCCCGACAGGGCCCGACAGAGCCCGACAGGGCCCGATAGTGCCCGACAGGGCCCGACAGAGCCCGACAGAGCCCGACAGGGCTCGACAGGGCCCGACAGAGCCCGACAGGGCCCGATAGAGCCCGACAGGGCCCAGTAGAGCCCGACAGAGCCCGACAGAGCCCGACAGAGCCCAGTAGAGCCCGACAGAGCCCGACAGAGCCCGACAGGGCCCGACAGAGCCCGACAGAGCCCGACAGGGCCCAGTAGAGCCCGACAGAGCCCGACAGAGCCCGACAGAGCCCAGTAGAGCCCGACAGAGCCCGACAGAGCCCGACAGGGCCCGACAGAGCCCGACAGAGACCGACAGGGCCCAGTAGAGCCCGACAGAGCCCGACAGAGCCCGACAGAGCCCGACAGAGCCCAGTAGAGCCCGACAGAGCCCGACAGAGCCCGACAGAGCCCGACAGGGCCCGACAGAGCCCGACAGGGCCCAGTAGAGCCCGACAGAGCCCGACAGAGCCCAGTAGAGCCCAGTAGAGCCCGACAGAGCCCGACAGAGCCCGACAGAGCCCGACAGAGCCCGACAGGGCCCGACAGGGCCCAGTAGAGCCCGACAGAGCCCGACAGAGCCCGACAGAGCCCGACAGGGCCCGACAGGGCCCGACAGAGCCCAGTAGAGCCCGACAGAGCCCGACAGAGCCCGACAGAACCCGACAGAGCCCGACAGAGCCCAGCAGAGCCCGACAGAGCCCATCAGGGCCCGACAGAGCCCGACAGGGCCCGACAGAGCCCGACAGAGCCCGACAGGGCCCAGTAGAGCCCGACAGAGCCCGACAGAGCCCGACAGAGCCCAGTAGAGCCCGACAGAGCCCGACAGAGCCCGACAGAGCCCGACAGGGCCCGACAGGGCCCGACAGAGACCAGTAGAGCCCGACAGAGCCCGACAGAGCCCGACAGGGCCCGACAGGGCCCGACAGAGCCCGACAGAGCCCGACAGAGCCCGACAGAGCCCGACAGAGCCCGACAGGGCCCAGTAGAGCCCGACAGAGCCCGACAGAGCCCGACAGGGCCCGACAGGGCCCGACAGGGCCCGACAGGGCCCAGTAGAGCCCGATAGAGCCCGACAGAGCCCGACAGAGCCCGACAGGGCCCGACAGAGCCCGACAGAGCCCGACAGGGCTCGACAGGGCCCGACAGAGCCCGACAGGGCCCGATAGAGCCCGACAGGGCCCAGTAGAGCCCGACAGAGCCCGACAGAGCCCGACAGAGCCCAGTAGAGCCCGACAGAGCCCGACAGAGCCCGACAGAGCCCGACAGAGCCCGACAGGGCCCGACAGGGCCCGACAGAGCCCGACAGAGCCCGACAGGGCCCAGTAGAGCCCGACAGAGCCCGACAGAGCCCGACAGAGACCAGTAGAGCCCGACAGAGCCCGACAGAGCCCGACAGGGCCCGACAGAGCCCGACAGAGCCCGACAGGGCCCAGTAGAGCCCGACAGAGCCCGACAGAGCCCGACAGAGCCCGACAGAGCCCAGTAGAGCCCGACAGAGCCCGACAGAGCCCGACAGAGCCCGACAGGGCCCGACAGAGCCCGACAGGGCCCAGTAGAGCCCGACAGAGCCCGACAGAGCCCAGTACAGCCCAGTAGAGCCCGACAGAGCCCGACAGAGCCCGACAGAGCCCGACAGGGCCCGACAGGGCCCGACAGAGCCCGACAGGGCCCGACAGGGCCCAGTAGAGCCCGACAGAGCCCGACAGAGCCCGACAGAGCCCGACAGGGCCCGACAGGGCCCGACAGAGCCCAGTAGAGCCCGACAGAGCCCGACAGAGCCCGACAGAACCCGACAGAGCCCGACAGAGCCCAGCAGAGCCCGACAGAGCCCATCAGGGCCCGACAGAGCCCGACAGGGCCCGACAGAGCCCGACAGAGCCCGACAGGGCCCAGTAGAGCCCGACAGAGCCCGACAGAGCCCGACAGAGCCCAGTAGAGCCCGACAGAGCCCGACAGAGCCCGACAGAGCCCGACAGAGCCCGACAGGGCCCAGTAGAGCCCGACAGAGCCCGACAGAGCCCGACAGAGCCCAGTAGAGCCCGACAGAGCCCGACAGAGCCCGACAGGGCCCGACAGGGCCCGACAGAGCCCAGTAGAGCCCGACAGAGCCCGACAGAGCCCGACAGGGCCCAGTAGATCCCGACAGAGCCCGACAGGGCCCGACAGGGCCCGACAGAGCCCGACAGGGCCCGACAGAGCCCGACAGAGCCCGACAGGGCCCGACAGGGCCCAGTAGAGCCCGACAGAGCCCGACAGAGCCCGACAGAGCCCGACAGAGCCCGACAGGGCCCGACAGGGCCCAGTAGAGCCCGACAGAGCCCGACAGAGCCCGACAGAGCCCAGTAGAGCCCAGTAGAGCCCGACAGAGCCCGACACAGCCCGACAGAGCCCGACAGAGCCCGACAGGGCCCGACAGAGCCCGACAGGGCCCGACAGAGCCCGACAGAGCCCGACAGGGCCCAGTAGAGCCCGACAGAGCCCGACAGATCCCGACAGAGCCCGACAGGGACCGACAGAGCCCGACAGGGCCCGACAGGGCCCGACAGAGCCCGACAGAGCCCGACAGGGCCCGACAGAGCCCGACAGAGCCCGACAGGGCCCAGTAGAGCCCAGTAGAACCCGACAGAGCCCAGTAGAGCCCGACAGAGCCCGACAGAGCCCGACAGAGCCCGACAGGGCCCGACAGAGCCCGACAGGGCCCAGTAGAGCCCAACAGAGCCCGACAAAGCCCGACAGAGCCCGACAGAGCCCAGTAGAGCCCGACAGAGCCCGACAGAGCCCGACAGGGCCCGACAGAGCCCGACAGAGCCCAGTAGAGCCCGACAGAGCCCGACAGGGCCCGACAGAGCCCGACAGAGCCCAGTAGAGCCCAGTAGAGCCCGACAGAGCCCGACAGAGCCCGACAGAGACCGACAGGGCCCGACAGAGCCCGACAGGGCCCGACAGGGCCCGACAGAGCCCGACAGGGCCCGACAGGGCCCGACAGAGACCAGTAGAGCCCGACAGAGCCCGACAGGGCCCGACAGGGCCCGACAGAGCCCGACAGAGCCCAGCAGAGCCCAGTAGAGCCCAGTAGAGCCCGACAGAGCCCGACAGAGCCCGACAGGGCCCGACAGAGCCCGACAGGGCCCAGTAGAGCCCGACAGAGCCCGACAGAGCCCGACAGGGCCCGACAGGGCCCAGTAGAGCCCGATAGAGCCCGACAGAGCCCGACAGAGCCCGACAGGGCCCGACAGAGCCCGACAGAGCCCGACAGGGCTCGACAGGGCCCGACAGAGCCCGACAGGGCCCGATAGAGCCCGACAGGGCCCGACAGAGCCCGACAGAGCCCGACAGGGCACGACAGAGCCCGACAGAGCCCGACAGGGCCCGACAGAGCCCGACAGGGCCCGATAGAGCCCGACAGAGCCCAGTAGAGCCCAGTAGAGCCCGTCAGAGCCCGACAGAGCCCGACAGAGCCCGACAGGGCCCGACAGGGCCCGACAGAGCCCGACAGGGCCCGACAGAGCCCGACAGAGCCCGACAGAGCCCGACAGGGCCCCACAGAGCCCGAAAGAGCCCGACAGGGCCCAGTAGAGCCCGACAGAGCCCAACAGAGCCCGACAGAGCCCAGTAGAGCCCGACAGAGCCCGACAGAGCCCGACAGAGCCCGACAGGGCCCGACAGGGCCCGACAGAGCCCGAGAGAGCCCGACAGGGCCCAGTAGAGCCCGACAGAGCCCGACAGAGCCCGACAGAGCCCAGTAGAGCCCGACAGAGCCCGACAGGGCCCGACAGGGCCCAGTAGAGCCCGACAGAGCCCGACAGGGCCCGACAGGGCCCGACAGGGCCCAGTAGAGCCCGACAGAGCCCGACAGAGCCCGACAGCGCCCGACAGGGCCCGACAGGGCCCGACAGAGCCCAGTAGAGCCCGACAGAGCCCGACAGAGCCCGACAGGGCCCGACAGGGCCCAGTAGAGCCCGACAGAGCCCGACAGAGCCCGACAGAGCCCGACAGGGCCCGACAGAGCCCGACAGAGCCCGACAGGGCCCGACAGGGCCCGACAGAGCCCGACAGGGCCCGACAGAGCCCGACAGGGCCCGACAGGGTACGACAGAGCCCGACAGGGCCCGACAGGGCCCAGTAGAGCCCGACAGAGCCCGACAGAGCCCGACAGAGCCCGACAGGGCCCGACAGGGCCCAGTAGAGCCCGACAGACCCCGACAGAGCCCGACAGAGCCCAGTAGAGCCCAGTAGAGCCCGACAGAGCCCGACACAGCCCGACAGAGCCCGACAGAGCCCGACAGGGCCCGACAGAGCCCGACAGGGCCCGACAGTGCCCGACAGAGCCCGACAGGGCCCAGTACCGCCCGACAGAGCCCGACAGAGCCCGACAGAACCCGACAGGGCCCAGTAGAGCCCGACAGAGCCCGACAGGGCCCGACAGAGCCCGACAGAGCCCGACAGAGCCCGACAGCGCCCGACAGGGCCCAGTAGAGCCCGACAGAGCCCGACAGAGCCCGACAGAGCCCGACAGGGCCCGACAGAGCCCGACAGAGCCCGACAGAGCCCAATAGGGCCCGACAGAGCCCGACAGAGCCCGACAGAGCCCGACAGGGCCCAGTAGAGCCCGACAGAGCCCGACAGAGCCCGACAGAGCCCGACAGGGCCCGACAGAGTCCGACAGAGCCCGACAGCGCCCGACAGAGCCCGACAGAGCCCGACAGGGCCCGACAGAGCCCGACAGAGCCCGACAGGGCCCAGTAGAGCCCGACAGAGCCCGACAGAGCCCGACAGAGCCCGACAGAGCCCAGTAGAGCCCGACAGAGCCCGACAGAGCCCGCCAGAGCCCGACAGGGCCCGACAGGGCCCGACAGAGCCCGACAGGGCCCAGTAGAGCCCGACAGAGCCCGACAGAGCCCGACAGAGCCCGACAGAGCCCAGTAGAGCCCGACAGAGCCCGACAGAGCCCGACAGGGCCCGACAGGGCCCGACAGAGCCCGACAGAGCCCAGTAGAGCCCGACAGAGCCCGTCAGAGCCCGACAGAGCCCGACAGGGCCCGACAGGGCCCAGTAGAGCCCGACAGAGCCCGACAGAGCCCGACAGAGCCCGACAGGGCCCGACAGGGCCCGACAGAGCCCGACAGGGCCCGACAGGGCACGACAGGGCCTGACAGGGCCCGAGAGGGCCCAGTAGAGCCCGACAGAGCCCGACAGAGCCCGACAGAGCCCAGTAGAGCCCAGTAGAGCCCGACAGAGCCCGACACAGCCCGACAGAGCCCGACAGAGCCCGACAGGGCCCGACAGAGCCCGACAGGGCCCGACAGAGCCCGACAGAGCCCGACAGAGCCCGACAGGGCCCAGTAGAGCCCGACAGAGCCCGACAGAGCCCGACAGAGCCCGACAGGGACCGACAGAGCCCGACAGAGCCCGACAGGGCCCGACAGGGCCCAACAGGGCCCGACAGAGCCCGACAGAGCCCGACAGGGCCCGACAGAGCCCGACAGGGCCCGACAGAGCCCGACAGAGCCCGACAGAGCCCGACAGGGCCCAGTAGAGCCCAGTAGAACCCGACAGAGCCCAGTAGAGCCCGACAGAGCCCGACAGAGCCCGACAGAGCCCGACAGGGCCCGACAGAGCCCGACAGAGCCCGACAGGGCCCGACAGAGCCCGACAGGGCCCAGTAGAGCCCGACAGAGCCCGACAAAGCCCGACAGAGCCCGACAGAGCCCAGTAGAGCCCGACAGAGCCCGACAGAGCCCGACAGGGCCCGACAGAGCCCGACAGAGCCCAGTAGAGCCCGACAGAGCCCGTCAGGGCCCGACAGGGCCCGACAGGGCCCAGTAGAGCCCGACAGGGCCCGACAGAGCCCAGTAGAGCCCAGTAGAGCCCGACAGAGCCCGACAGAGCCCGACAGAGCCCGACAGAGCCCGACAGGGCCCGACAGGGCCCGACAGAGCCCGACAGAGCCCGACAGGGCCCGACAGGGCCCGACAGAGCCCGACAGGGTCCGACAGGGCCCAGTAGAGCCCGACAGAGCCCGACAGAGCCCGACAGAGCCCGAAAGGGCCCGACAGGGCCCGACAGAGCCCCGTAGAGCCCGACAGAGCCCGACAGAGCCCGACAGAACCCGACAGAGCCCGACAGGGCCCGACAGGGCCCAGTAGAGCCCGACAGAGCCCGACAGAGCCCGACAGGGCCCGACAGGGCCCGACAGGGCCCGACAGAGCCCAGTAGAGCCCGACAGAGCCCGACAGAACCCGACAGAGCCCGACAGAGCCCAGCAGAGCCCGACAGAGCCCATCAGGGCCCGACAGGGCCCAGTAGAGCCCGACAGAGCCCGACAAAGCACGACAGAGCCCGACAGAGCCCAGTAGAGCCCGACAGAGCCCGACAGGGCCCGACAGAGCCCGACAGAGCCCAGTAGAGCCCGACAGAGCCCGTCAGGGCCCGACAGGGCCCGACAGGTCCCAGTAGAGCCCGACAGAGCCCGACAGAGCCCAGTAGAGCCCAGTAGAGCCCGACAGAGCCCGACAGAGCCCGACAGAGCCCGACAGAGCCCGACAGGGCCCGACAGGGCCCGACAGGGCCCAGTAGAGCCCGACAGAGCCCGACAGGGCCCGACAGAGCCCGACAGAGCCCGACAGGGCCCGAGAGAGCCCGACAGAGCCCGACAGGGCCCAGTAGAGCCCGACAGAGCCCGACAGAGCCCGACAGAGCCCGACAGGGCCCGACAGAGCCCGACAGAGCCCGACAGGGCCCGACAGAGCCCGACAGGGCCCGACAGAGCCCGACAGAGCCCGACAGAGCCCCACAGAGCCCGACAGGGCCCCACAGAGCCCGAAAGAGCCCGACAGGGCCCAGTAGAGCCCGACAGAGCCCGACAGAGCCCGACAGAGCCCAGTAGAGCCCGACAGAGCCCGACAGAGCCCGACAGGGCCCGACAGGGTCCAGTAGAGCCCGACATAGCCCGACAGAACCCGACAGAGCCCAACAGAGCCCAGTAGAGCCCGACAGAGCCCGACAGAGCCCGACAGGGCCCGACAGGGCCCGACAGAGCCCGACAGAGCCCGACAGGGCCCGACAGGGCCCGACAGGGCCCAGTAGAGCCCGACAGAGCCCGACAGAGCCCGACAGGGCCCGACAGGGCCCGACAGGGCCCGACAGGGCCCGACAGAGCCCGACAGAGCCCGACAGGGCCCGACAGGGCCCGACAGAGCCCGACAGGGCCCGACAGAGCCCGACAGAGCCCGACAGGGCCCGACAGGGCCCAGTAGAGCCCGACAGAGCCCGACAGAGCCCGACAGAGCCCGACAGAGCCCGACAGGGCCCAATAGAGCCCGACAGAGCCCGACAGAGCCCGACAGAGCCCAGTAGAGCCCAGTAGAGCCCGACAGAGCCCGACAGGGCCCGACAGAGCCCGACAGAGCCCGACAGGGCCCGACAGGTCCCGACAGGGCCCAGTAGAGCCCGACAGAGCCCGACAGAGCCCGACAGAGCCCGACAGGGCCCGACAGGGCCCGACAGGGCCCGACAGAGCCCGACAGGGCCCGACAGGGCCCGACAGAGCCCGACAGAGCCCGACAGGGCCCCACAGAGCCCGACAGAGCCCGACAGGGCCCAGTAGAGCCCGACAGAGCCCGACAGAGCCCGACAGAGCCCAGTAGAGCCCGACAGAGCCCGACAGAGCCCGACAGAGCCCGACAGGGCCCGACAGGGCTCGACAGGGCCCGACAGAGCCCGACAGGGCCCGACAGAGCCCGACAGAGCCCGACAGAGCCCAGTAGAGCCCGACAGAGCCCGACAGAGCCCGACACAGCCCGACAGAGCCCGACAGAGCCCGACAGGGCCCGACAGAGCCCGACAGGGCCCGACAGAGCCCGACAGAGCCCGACAGGGCCCAGTAGAGCCCGACAGAGCCCGACAGAGCCCGACAGAGCCCGACAGAGCCCGACAGGGACCGACAGAGCCCGACAGAGCCCGACAGGGCCCGACAGGGCCCGACAGAGCCCGACAGAGCCCGACAGGGCCCGACAGAGCCCGACAGAGCCCGACAGGGCCCAGTAGAGCCCAGTAGAACCCGACAGAGCCCAGTAGAGCCCGACAGAGCCCGACAGAGCCCGACAGAGCCCGACAGGGCCCGACAGAGCCCGACAGGGCCCAGTAGAGCCCAACAGAGCCCGACAAAGCCCGACAGAGCCCGACAGAGCCCAGTAGAGCCCGACAGAGCCCGACAGAGCCCGACAGGGCCCGACAGAGCCCGACAGAGCCCAGTAGAGCCCGACAGAGCCCGACAGGGCCCGACTAGAGCCCGACAGAGCCCAGTAGAGCCCAGTAGAGCCCGACAGAGCCCGACAGAGCCCGACAGAGCCCGACAGGGCCCGACAGAGCCCGACAGGGCCCGACAGGGCCCGACAGAGCCCGACAGGGCCCGACAGGGCCCGACAGAGACCAGTAGAGCCCGACAGAGCCCGACAGGGCCCGACAGGGCCCGACAGAGCCCGACAGAGCCCAGCAGAGCCCAGTAGAGCCCAGTAGAGCCCGACAGAGCCCGACAGAGCCCGACAGGGCCCGACAGAGCCCGACAGGGCCCAGTAGAGCCCGACAGAGCCCGACAGAGCCCGACAGGGCCCGACAGGGCCCAGTAGAGCCCGATAGAGCCCGACAGAGCCCGACAGAGCCCGACAGGGCCCGACAGAGCCCGACAGAGCCCGACAGGGCTCGACAGGGCCCGACAGAGCCCGACAGGGCCCGATAGAGCCCGACAGGGCCCGACAGAGCCCGACAGAGCCCGACAGGGCACGACAGAGCCCGACAGAGCCCGACAGGGCCCGACAGAGCCCGACAGAGCCCAGTAGAGCCCGACAGAGCCCAGTAGAGCCCAGTAGAGCCCGTCAGAGCCCGACAGAGCCCGACAGAGCCCGACAGGGCCCGACAGGGCCCAGTAGAGCCCGACAGAGCCCGACAGGGCCCGACAGAGCCCGACAGAGCCCGACACGGCCCAGTAGAGCCCGACAGAGCCCGACAGAGCCCGACAGAGCCCGACAGGGCCCGACAGAGCCCGACAGAGCCCGACAGGGCCCGACAGGGCCCGACAGAGCCCGACAGGGCCCGACAGAGCCCGACAGAGCCCGACAGGGCCCCACAGAGCCCGAAAGAGCCCGACAGGGCCCAGTAGAGCCCGACAGAGCCCAACAGAGCCCGACAGAGCCCAGTAGAGCCCGACAGAGCCCGACAGAGCCCGACAGAGCCCGACAGGGCCCGACAGGGCCCGACAGAGCCCGAGAGAGCCCGACAGGGCCCAGTAGAGCCCGACAGAGCCCGACAGAGCCCGACAGAGCCCAGTAGAGCCCGACAGAGCCCGACAGAGCCCGACAGGGCCCGACAGGGCCCTACAGGGCCCGACAGGGCCCGACAGGGCCCGACAGAGCCCGACAGAGCCCGACAGAGCCCGACAGGGCCCGACAGGGCCCAGTAGAGCCCGACAGAGCCCGACAGAGCCCGACAGCGCCCGACAGGGCCCGACAGGGCCCGACAGAGCCCAGTAGAGCCCGACAGAGCCCGACAGGGCCCGACAGGGCCCAGTAGAGCCCGACAGAGCCCGACAGAGCCCGACAGAGCCCGACAGGGCCCGACAGAGCCCGACAGAGCCCGACAGGGCCCGACAGGGCCCGACAGAGCCCGACAGGGCCCGACAGAGCCCGACAGGGCCCGACAGGGTACGACAGAGCCCGACAGGGCCCGACAGGGCCCAGTAGAGCCCGACAGAGCCCGACAGAGCCCGACAGAGCCCGACAGGGCCCGACAGGGCCCAGTAGAGCCCGACAGACCCCGACAGAGCCCGACAGAGCCCAGTAGAGCCCAGTAGAGCCCGACAGAGCCCGACACAGCCCGACAGAGCCCGACAGAGCCCGACAGGGCCCGACAGAGCCCGACAGGGCCCGACAGTGCCCGACAGAGCCCGACAGGGCCCAGTACCGCCCGACAGAGCCCGACAGAGCCCGACAGAACCCGACAGGGCCCAGTAGAGCCCGACAGAGCCCGACAGGGCCCGACAGAGCCCGACAGAGCCCGACAGAGCCCGACAGCGCCCGACAGGGCCCAGTAGAGCCCGACAGAGCCCGACAGAGCCCGACAGGGCCCGACAGAGCCCGACAGAGCCCGACAGAGCCCAATAGGGCCCGACAGAGCCCGACAGAGCCCGACAGAGCCCGACAGGGCCCAGTAGAGCCCGACAGAGCCCGACAGAGCCCGACAGAGCCCGACAGGGCCCGACAGAGTCCGACAGAGCCCGACAGCGCCCGACAGAGCCCGACAGAGCCCGACAGGGCCCGACAGAGCCCGACAGAGCCCGACAGGGCCCAGTAGAGCCCGACAGAGCCCGACAGAGCCCGACAGAGCCCGACAGAGCCCAGTAGAGCCCGACAGAGCCCGACAGAGCCCGCCAGAGCCCGACAGGGCCCGACAGGGCCCGACAGAGCCCGACAGAGCCCGACAGGGCCCAGTAGAGCCCGACAGAGCCCGACAGAGCCCGACAGATCCCGACAGAGCCCAGTAGAGCCCGACAGAGCCCGACAGAGCCCGACAGGGCCCGACAGGGCCCGACAGAGCCCGACAGAGCCCAGTAGAGCCCGACAGAGCCCGTCAGAGCCCGACAGAGCCCGACAGGGCCCGACAGGGCCCAGTAGAGCCCGACAGAGCCCGACAGAGCCCGACAGAGCCCGACAGGGCCCGACAGGGCCCGACAGAGCCCGACAGGGCCCGACAGGGCACGACAGAGCCCGACAGGGCCCGACAGGGCCCAGTAGAGCCCGACAGAGCCCGACAGAGCCCGACAGAGCCCAGTAGAGCCCAGTAGAGCCCGACAGAGCCCGACACAGCCCGACAGAGCCCGACAGAGCCCGACAGGGCCCGACAGAGCCCGACAGGGCCCGACAGAGCCCGACAGAGCCCGACAGAGCCCGACAGGGCCCAGTAGAGCCCGACAGAGCCCGACAGAGCCCGACAGAGCCCGACAGGGACCGACAGAGCCCGACAGAGCCCGACAGGGCCCGACAGGGCCCAACAGGGCCCGACAGAGCCCGACAGAGCCCGACAGGGCCCGACAGAGCCCGACAGGGCCCGACAGAGCCCGACAGAGCCCGACAGAGCCCGACAGGGCCCAGTAGAGCCCAGTAGAACCCGACAGAGCCCAGTAGAGCCCGACAGAGCCCGACAGAGCCCGACAGAGCCCGACAGGGCCCGACAGAGCCCGACAGAGCCCGACAGGGCCCGACAGAGCCCGACAGGGCCCAGTAGAGCCCGACAGAGCCCGACAAAGCCCGACAGAGCCCGACAGAGCCCAGTAGAGCCCGACAGAGCCCGACAGAGCCCGACAGGGCCCGACAGAGCCCGACAGAGCCCAGTAGAGCCCGACAGAGCCCGTCAGGGCCCGACAGGGCCCGATAGGGCCCAGTAGAGCCCGACAGGGCCCGACAGAGCCCAGTAGAGCCCAGTAGAGCCCGACAGAGCCCGACAGAGCCCGACAGAGCCCGACAGAGCCCGACAGGGCCCGACAGGGCCCGACAGAGCCCGACAGGGCCCGACAGGGCCCGACAGATCCCGACAGGGTCCGACAGGGCCCAGTAGAGCCCGACAGAGCCCGACAGGGCCCGACAGGGCCCGACAGGGCCCGACAGGGCCCGACAGAGCCCGACAGAGCCCGACAGGGCCCAGCAGAGCCCGACAGAGCCCGACAGAGCCCGACAGAGCCCAGTAGAGCCCGACAGAGCCCGACAGAGCCCGACAGAGCCCGACAGGGCCCGACAGGGCCCGACAGGGCCCGACAGAGCCCAGTAGAGCCCGACAGAGCCCGACAGAGCCCGACAGAACCCGACAGAGCCCGACAGAGCCCAGCAGAGCCCGACAGAGCCCATCAGGGCCCGACAGGGCCCAGTAGAGCCCGACAGAGCCCGACAAAGCCCGACAGAGCCCGACAGAGCCCAGTAGAGCCCGACAGAGCCCGACAGGGCCCGACAGAGCCCGACAGAGCCCAGTAGAGCCCGACAGAGCCCGTCAGGGCCCGACAGGGCCCGACAGGTCCCAGTAGAGCCCGACAGAGCCCGACAGAGCCCAGTAGAGCCCAGTAGAGCCCGACAGAGCCCGACAGAGCCCGACAGAGCCCGACAGGGCCCGACAGAGCCCGACAGAGCCCGACAGGGCCCGACAGGGCCCAGTAGAGCCCGACAGAGCCCGACAGGGCCCGACAGAGCCCGACAGAGCCCGACAGGGCCCGAGAGAGCCCGACAGAGCCCGACAGGGCCCAGTAGAGCCCGACAGAGCCCGACAGAGCCCGACAGAGCCCGACAGGGCCCGACAGAGCCCGACAGAGCCCGACAGGGCCCCACAGAGCCCGAAAGAGCCCGACAGGGCCCAGTAGAGCCCGACAGAGCCCGACAGAGCCCGACAGAGCCCAGTAGAGCCCGACAGAGCCCGACAGAGCCCGACAGGGCCCGACAGGGTCCAGTAGAGCCCGACATAGCCCGACAGAGCCCGACAGAGCCCGACAGAGCCCAGTAGAGCCCGACAGAGCCCGACAGAGCCCGACAGGGCCCGACAGGGCCCGACAGAGCCCGACAGAGCCCGACAGGGCCCGACAGGGCCCAGTAGAGCCCGACAGAGCCCGACAGAGCCCGACAGGGCCCGACAGGGCCCGACAGGGCCCGACAGGGCCCGACAGAGCCCGACAGGGCCCGACAGGGCCCGACAGGGCCCGACAGGGCCCGACAGAGCCCGACAGAGCCCGACAGGGCCCGACAGGGCCCAGTAGAGCCCGACAGAGCCCGACAGAGCCCGACAGAGCCCGACAGAGCCCGACAGGGCCCAGTAGAGCCCGACAGAGCCCGACAGAGCCCGACAGAGCCCAGTAGAGCCCAGTAGAGCCCGACAGAGCCCGACAGGGCCCGACAGAGCCCGACAGAGCCCGACAGGGCCCGACAGGTCCCGACAGGGCCCAGTAGAGCCCGACAGAGCCCGACAGAGCCCGACAGAGCCCGACAGGGCCAGACAGGGCCCGACAGGGCCCGACAGAGCCTGTCAGGGCCCGACAGGGCCCGACAGAGCCCGACAGAGCCCGACAGGGCCCCACAGAGCCCGACAGAGCCCGACAGGGCCCAGTAGAGCCCGACAGAGCCCGACAGAGCCCGACAGAGCCCGACAGAGCCCAGTAGAGCCCGACAGAGCCCGACAGAGCCCGACAGAGCCCGACAGGGCCCGACAGGGCTCGACAGAGCCCGGCAGAGCCCGACAGGGCCCAGTAGAGCCCGACAGAGCCCGACAGAGCCCGACAGAGCCCAGTAGAGCCCGACAGAGCCCGACAGAGCCCGACAGGGCCCGACAGGGCCCGACAGAGCCCGACAGAGCCCGACAGGGCCCGACAGGGCCCGACAGAGCCCAGTAGAGCCCGACAGAGCCCGACAGAGCCTGACAGGGCCCGACAGAGCCCGACAGGGCCCGACAGGGCCCGACAGGGCCCGACAGGGCACGACAGAGCCCGACAGGGCCCGACAGGGCCCGACAGAGCCCGACAGGGCCCGACAGAGCCCGACAGGGCCCGACAGGGCCCGACAGGGCCCAGTAGAGCCCGACAGAGCCCAGTAGAGCCCAGTAGAGCCCGACAGAGCCCGACAGAGCCCGACAGGGCTCGACAGAGCCCGACAGAGCCCGACAGGGCCCAGTAGAGCCCGACAGAGCCCGACAGAGCCCGACAGAGCCCGACAGGGACCGACAGGGACCGACAGGGACCGACAGGGACCGACAGGTCCCGACAGGGCCCGACAGGGCCCGACAGGGCCCGACAGAGCCCGACAGAGCCCGACAGGGCCCGAGAGAGCCCGACAGAGCCCGACAGGGCCCAGTAGAGCCCGACAGAGCCCGACACAGCCCGACAGAACCCGACAGGGCCCAGTAGAGCCCGACAGAGCCCGACAGGGCCCGACAGAGCCCGACAGAGCCCGACAGAGCCCGACAGCGCCCGACAGGGCCCAGTAGAGCCCGACAGAGCCCGACAGAGCCCGACAGAGCCCGACAGGGCCCGACAGAGCCCGACAGAGCCCGACAGGGCCCGACAGGGTCCAGTAGAGCCCGACAGAGCCCAACAGGACCCGACAGAGCCCGACAGAGCCCGACAGGGCCCAGTAGAGCCCGACAGAGCCCGACAGAGCCCAGTAGAGCCCGACAGAGCCCGACAGGGCCCGACAGAGCCCGACAGAGCCCGACAGAGCCCAGTAGAGCCCGACAGAGCCCGTCAGGGCCCGACAGGGCCCGACAGGGCCCAGTAGAGCCCGACAGAGCCCGACAGAGCCCAGTAGAGCCCAGTAGAGCCCGACAGAGCCCGACAGAGCCCGACAGAGCCCGACAGGGCCCGACAGAGCCCGACAGAGCCCGACAGGGCCCGACAGGGCCCGACAGAGCCCGACAGGGCCCAGTAGAGCCCGACAGAGCCCGACAGAGCCCGACAGAGCCCGACAGAGCCCGACAGAGCCCGACAGGGCCCGACAGGGCCCAGTAGAGCCCGACAGAGCCCGACAGAGCCCGACAGAGCCCGACAGAGCCCGACAGGGCCCGACAGGGCCCGACAGGGCCCAGTAGAGCCCGACAGAGCCCGACAGAGCCCGACAGAGCCCGACAGAGCCCGACAGAGCCCGACAGGGCCCAGAAGAGCCCGACAGAGCCCGACAGAGCCCGACAGAGCCCGACAGAACCCGACAGAGCCCGACAGAGCCCGACAGGGCCCGACAGGGCCCGACAGAGCCCGACAGGGCCCCACAGAGCCCGACAGAGCCCGACAGGGCCCAGTAGAGCCCGACAGAGCCCGACAGAGCCCGACAGAGCCCGACAGAGCCCGACAGGGCTCGACAGAGTCCGACAGAGCCCGACAGGGCCCAGTAGAGCCCGACAGAGCCCGACAGAGCCCGACAGAGCCCAGTAGAGCCCGACAGAGCCCGACAGAGCCCGACAGGGCCCGACAGGGCCCGACAGAGCCCGACAGAGCCCGACAGGGCCCGACAGGGCCCGACAGAGCCCAGTAGAGCCCGACAGAGCCCGACAGAGCCTGACAGGGCCCGACAGGGCCCGACAGGGCCCAGTAGAGCCCGACAGAGCCCGACAGGGCCCGACAGAGCCCGACAGAGCCCGACAGGGCCCGACAGGGCCCGACAGGGCCCGACAGAGCCCGACAGGGCCCGACAGAGCCCGACAGAGCCCGACAGGGCACGACAGAGCCCGACAGGGCCCGACAGGGCACGACAGAGCCCGACAGAGCCCGACAGAGCCCGACAGGGCCCGACAGGGCCCGACAGGGCCCGACAGAGCCCGACAGAGCCTGACAGAGCCCGACAGAGCCCGACAGGGCCCAGTAGAGCCCGACAGAGCCCGACAGAGCCCAGTAGAGCCCAGTAGAGCCCGACAGAGCCCGACAGAGCCCGACAGGGCCCGACAGAGCCCGACAGGGCTCGACAGAGCCCGACAGAGCCCGACAGGCCCCAGTAGAGCCCGACAGAGCCCGACAGAGCCCGACAGAGCCCGACAGGGACCGACAGAGCCCGACAGAGCCCGACAGGTCCCGACAGGGCCCGACAGGGCCCGACAGAGCCCGACAGAGCCCGACAGGGCCCGAGAGAGCCCGACAGAGCCCGACAGAGCCCGACAGGGCCCAGTAGAGCCCGACAGAGCCCGACAGAGCCCGACAGAACCCGACAGGGCCCAGTAGAGCCCGACAGAGCCCGACAGGGCCCGACAGAGCCCGACAGAGCCCGACAGAGCCCGACAGCGCCCGACAGGGCCTAGTAGAGCCCGACAGAGCCCGACAGAGCCCGACAGAGCCCGACAGGGCCCGACAGAGCCCGACAGAGCCCGACAGGGCCCGACAGAGCCCGACAGAGCCCGACAGAGCCCGACAGGGCACAGTAGAGCCCGACAGAGCCCGACAGAGCCCGACAGAGCCCAATAGAGCCCGACAGAGCCCGACAGAGCCCGACAGAGCCCGACAGGGCCCGACAGAGCCCGACAGGGCCCGACAGGGCCCGACAGAGCCCGACAGGGCCCGACAGAGCCCGACAGAGCCCGACAGAGCCCGACAGAGCCCAGTAGAGCCCGACAGAGGCCGACAGGGCCCGACAGAGCCCGACAGGGCCCAGTAGAGCCCGACAGAGCCCGATAGAGCCCGACAGGGCTCGACAGGGCCCGACAGGGCCCAGTAGAGCCCGACAGAGCCCGACAGAGCCCAGTAGAGCCCAGTAGAGCCCGACAGAGCCCGACAGAGCCCGACAGAGCCCGACAGGGCCCGACAGAGCCCGACAGAGCCCGACAGAGCCCGACAGGGCCCGACAGAGCCCGACAGGGCCCGACAGGGCCCGACAGGGCCCAGTAGAGCCCGAAAGAGCCCGACAGAGCCCAGTAGAGCCCAGTAGAGCCCGACAGGGCCCGACAGGGCCCATTAGAGCCCGACAGAGCCCGACAGAGCCTGACAGAGCCCGACAGGGCCCGACAGAGCCCGACAGAGCCCGACAGAGCCCGACAGGGCCCAGTAGAGCCCGACAGAGCCCGACAGAGCCCGACAGAGCCCGACAGGGCCCGACAGGGCCCGACAGAGCCCGACAGAGCCCGACAGGGCCCGACAGAGCCCGACAGAGCCCGACAGGGCCCGATAGTGCCCGACAGGGCCCAGTAGAGCCCGATAAAGCCCGACAGAGCCCGACAGAGCCCGACAGGGCCCGACAGAGCCCGACAGGGCCCGACAGGGCCCGACAGAGCCCGACAGGGCCCGATAGTGCCCGACAGGGCCCGACAGAGCCCGACAGAGCCCGACAGGGCACGACAGAGCCCGACAGAGCCCAGTAGAGCCCAGTAGAGCCCGACAGAGCCCGACAGAGCCCGACAGAGCCCGACAGGGCCCGACAGGGCCCGACAGGGCCCAGTAGAGCCCGACAGAGCCCGACAGGGCCCGACAGAGCCCGACAGAGCCCGAGAGGGCCCGACAGAGCCCGACAGAGCCCGACAGGGCCCAGTAGAGCCCGACAGAGCCCGACAGAGCCCGACAGAGCCCGACAGGGCCCGACAGGGCCCAGTAGAGCCCGACAGAGCCCGACAGAGCCCGACAGAGCCCAGTAGAGCCCAGTAGAGCCCGACAGAGCCCGACACAGCCCGACAGAGCCCGACAGAGCCCGACAGGGCCCGACAGAGCCCGACAGGGCCCCACAGAGCCCGACAGAGCCCGACAGAGCCCGACAGGGCCCAGTAGAGCCCGACAGAGCCCGACAGAGCCCGACAGAGCCCGACAGGGACCGACAGAGCCCGACAGAGCCCGACAGGTCCCGACAGGGCCCGACAGAGCCCGACAGAGCCCGACAGGGCCCGACAGAGCCCGACAGAGCCCGACAGAGCCCGACAGGGCCCAGTAGAGCCCGACAGAGCCCAGTAGAGCCCGACAGAGCCCGACAGAGCCCGACAGGGCCCGACAGGGCCCGACAGAGCCCGACAGAGCCCGACAGGGCCCGACAGGGCCCGACAGGGCCCAGTAGAGCTCGACAGAGCCCGACAAAGCCCGACAGAGCCCGACAGAGCCCAGTAGAGCCCGACAGAGCCCGACAGAGCCCGACAGGGCCCGACAGGGCCCGACAGAGCCCAGTAGAGCCCGACAGAGCCCGTCAGGGCCCGACAGGGCCCGACAGGGCCCAGTAGAGCCCCACAGAGCCCGACAGAGCCCAGTAGAGCCCAGTAGAGCCCGACAGAGCCCGACAGAGCCCGACAGAGCCCGACAGAGCCCGACAGGGCCCGACAGAGCCCGACAGGGCCCGACAGGGCCCAGTAGAGCCCGACAGAGCCCGACAGAGCCCGACAGAGCCCGACAGGGCCCGACAGGGCCCGACAGAGCCCGACAGGGCCCGACAGGGCCCGACAGGGCCCGACAGAGCCCGACAGGGCCCGACAGAGCCCGACAGGGCCCGACAGGGCCCAGTAGAGCCCGACAAAGCCCGACAGAGCCCGACAGAGCCCGACAGGGCCCGACAGGGCCCAGTAGAGCCCGACAGAGCCCGACAGAGCCCGACAGAGCCCAGTAGAGCCCAGTAGAGCCCGACAGAGCCCGACACAGCCCGACAGAGCCCGACAGAGCCCGACAGGGCCCGACAGAGCCCGACAGGGCCCCACAGAGCCCGACAGAGCCCGACAGAGCCCGACAGGGCCCAGTAGAGCCCGACAGAGCCCGACAGAGCCCGACAGAGCCCGACAGGGACCGACAGAGCCCGACAGAGCCCGACAGGTCCCGACAGGGCCCGACAGAGCCCGACAGAGCCCGACAGGGCCCGACAGAGCCCGACATAGCCCGACAGAGCCCGACAGGGCCCAGTAGAGCCCGACAGAGCCCAGTAGAGCCCGACAGAGCCCGACAGAGCCCGACAGGGCCCGACAGGGCCCGACAGAGCCCGACAGAGCCCGACAGGGCCCGACAGAGCCCGACAGGGCCCAGTAGAGCTCGACAGAGCCCGACAAAGCCCGACAGAGCCCGACAGAGCCCAGTAGAGCCCGACAGAGCCCGACAGAGCCCGACAGGGCCCGACAGGGCCCGACAGAGCCCAGTAGAGCCCGACAGAGCCCGTCAGGGCCCGACAGGGCCCGACAGGGCCCAGTAGAGCCCGACAGAGCCCGACAGAGCCCAGTAGAGCCCGACAGAGCCCGACAGAGCCCGACAGAGCCCGACAGGGACCGACAGAGCCCGACAGGGCCCGACAGAGCCCGACAGGGCCCGACAGGGCCCGACAGAGCCCAGTAGAGCCCGACAGAGCCCGACAGAGCCCGACAGAACCCGACAGAGCCCGACAGAGCCCATCAGGGCCCGACAGGGCCCAGTAGAGCCCGACAGAGCCCGACAAAGCCCGACAGAGCCCGACAGAGCCCAGTAGAGCCCGACAGAGCCCGACAGGGCCCGACAGAGCCCGACAGAGCCCGACAGAGCCCGACAGAGCCCGACAGGGCCCGACAGAGCCCAGTAGAGCCCAGTAGAGCCCGACAGAGCCCGACAGAGCCCGACAGGGCCCGACAGAGCCCGACAGAGCCCGACAGGGCCCGACAGGGCCCGACAGGGCCCGACAGGGCCCGACAGGGCCCAGTAGAGCCCGACAGAGCCCGACAGAGCCCGACAGGGCCCGACAGGGCCCGACAGAGCCCGACAGGGCCCGACAGGGCCCGACAGATCCCAGTAGAGCCCGACAGAGCCCGACAGAGCCCGACAGAACCCGACAGAGCCCGACAGAGCCCGACAGAGCCCGACAGAGCCCGACAGGGCCCAGTAGAGCCCGACAGAGCCCGACAGAGCCCGACAGAGCCCGACAGGGACCGACAGAGCCCGACAGAGCCCGACAGGTCCCGACAGGGCCCGACAGAGCCCAACAGAGCCCGACAGGGCCCGACAGAGCCCGACAGAGCCCGACAGAGCCCGACAGGGCCCAGTAGAGCCCGACAGAGCCCAGTAGAGCCCGACAGAGCCCGACAGAGCCCGACAGGGCCCGACAGGGCCCGACAGAGCCCGACAGAGCCCGACAGGGCCCGACAGAGCCCGACAGGGCCCAGTAGAGCTCGACAGAGCCCGACAAAGCCCGACAGAGCCCGACAGAGCCCAGTAGAGCCCGACAGAGCCCGACAGAGCCCGACAGGGCCCGACAGAGCCCGACAGAGCCCAGTAGAGCCCGACAGAGCCCGTCAGGGCCCGACAGGGCCCGACAGGGCCCAGTAGAGCCCGACAGAGCCCGACAGAGCCCAGTAGAGTCCAGTAGAGCCCGACAGAGCCCGACAGAGCCCGACAGGGCCCGACAGAGCCCGACAGAGCCCGACAGGGCCCGACAGGGCCCGACAGAGCCCGACAGGGCCCGACAGGGCCCAGTAGAGCCCGACAGAGCCCGACAGAGCCCGACAGGGCCCGACAGGGCCCGACAGAGCCCGACAGGGCCCGACAGGGCCCGACAGAGCCCAGTAGAGCCCGACAGAGCCCGACAGAGCCCGACAGAACCCGACAGAGCCCGACAGAGCCCAGCAGAGCCCGACAGAGCCCATCAGGGCCCGACAGGGCCCAGTAGAGCCCGACAGAGCCCGACAAAGCCCGACAGAGCCCGACAGAGCCCAGTAGAGCCCGACAGAGCCCGACAGGGCCCGACAGAGCCCGACAGAGCCCGACAGAGCCCGACAGGGCCCGACAGGGCCCGACAGAGCCCAGTAGAGCCCAGTAGAGCCCGACAGAGCCCGACAGAGCCCGACAGAGCCCGACAGGGCCCGACAGAGCCCGACAGAGCCCGACAGGGCCCGACAGGGCCCGACAGAGCCCGACAGGGCCCGACAGGGCCCAGTAGAGCCCGACAGAGCCCGACAGAGCCCGACAGGGCCCGACAGGGCCCGACAGAGCCCGACAGGGCCCGACAGGGCCCGACAGATCCCAGTAGAGCCCGACAGAGCCCGACAGAGCCCGACAGAACCCGACAGAGCCCGACAGAGCCCGACAGGGCCCGACAGGTCCCGACAGGGCCCAGTAGAGCCCGACAGAGCCCGACAGAGCCCGACAGAGCCCGACAGAGCCCGACAGGGCCCGACAGGGCCCAGAAGAGCCCGACAGAGCCCGACAGAGCCCGACAGAGCCCGACAGGGCCCGACAGGGCCCGACAGAGCCCGACAGGGCCCGACAGGGCCCGACAGAGCCCGATAGAGCCCGACAGAGCCCGACAGAGCCCGACAGGGCCCCACAGAGCCCGACAGAGCCCGACAGAGCCCGACAGGGACCGACAGAGCCCGACAGAGCCCGACAGGGCCCGACAGAGCCCGACAGAGCCCGACAGAGCCCAACAGGGCCCAGTAGAGCCCAGTAGAACCCGACAGAGCCCAGTAGAGCCCGACAGAGCCCGACAGAGACCGACAGAGCCCGACAGGGCCCAGTAGAGCCCGACAGAGCCCGACAGGGCCCGACAGAGCCCGACAGAGCCCAGTAGAGCCCGACAGAGCCCGACAGAGCCCGACAGGGCCCGACAGAGCCCGACAGAGCCCAGTAGAGCCCGACAGAGCCCGTCAGGCCCCGACAGGGCCCAGTAGAGCCCGACAGAGCCCGACAGAGCCCAGTAGAGGCCGACAGAGCCGAGAGGGCCCGACAGAGCCCGACAGAACCCGACAGGGCCCAGTAGAGCCCGACAGAGCCCGACAGAGCCCGACAGAGCCCGACAGAGCCCGACAGGGCCCGACAGAGCCCGACAGAGCCCGACAGAGCCCGACAGGGCCCAGTAGAGCCCGACAGAGCCCGACAGAGCCCGACAGGGCCCGACAGGGCCCGACAGAGCCTGACAGAGCCCGACAGGGCCCAGTAGAGCCCGACAGAGCCCAACAGGGCCCGACAGAGCCCGACAGAGCCCGACAGAGCCCGACAGGGCCCAGTAGAGCCCGACAGAGCCCGACAGAGCCCGACAGAGCCCGACAGAGCCCGACAGGGCCCGACAGAGCCCGACAGAGCCCGACAGGGCCCGACAGAGCCCGACAGAGCCCGACAGGGCCCGACAGAGCCCGACAGAGCCCGACAGGGCCCAGTAGACCCCGACAGAGCCCGACAGAGCCCGACAGAGCCCAGTAGAGCCCGACAGAGCCCGACAGAGCCCGACAGAGCCCGACAGGGCCCGACAGAGCCCGACAGGGCCCGACAGAGCCCGACAGAGCCCGACAGGGCCCGACAGAGCCCGACAGGGCCCAGTAGAGCCCGACAGAGCCCGATAGAGCCCGACAGGGCCCGACAGGGCCCAGTAGAGCCCGACAGAGCCCGACAGAGCCCAGTAGAGCCCAGTAGAGCCCGACAGAGCCCGACAGAGCCCGACAGAGCCCGACAGGGCCCGACAGAGCCCGACAGAGCCCGACAGGGCCCGACAGGGCCCGACAGGGCCCAGTAGAGCCCGAAAGAGCCCGAAAGAGCCCAGTAGAGCCCAGTAGAGCCCGACAGGGCCCGACAGGGCCCGACAGGGCCCATTAGAGCCCGACAGAGCCTGACAGAGCCCGACAGGGCCCGACAGGGCCCGACAGAGTCCGACAGAGCCCGACAGGGGCCAGTAGAGCCCGACAGAGCCCGACAGGTCCCGACAGGGCCCGACAGGGCCCGACAGGGCCCAACAGGGCCCAGTAGAGCCCGATAGAGCCCGACAGAGCCCGACAGAGCCCGACAGGGCCCGACAGAGCCCGACAGAGCCCGACAGGGCCCGACAGGGCCCGACAGAGCCCGACAGGGCCCGATAGAGCCCGACAGAGCCCGACAGAGCCCGACAGAGCCCGACAGGGCACGACAGAGCCCGACAGAGCCCGACAGGGCCCGACAGAGCCCGACAGAGCCCGACAGAGCCCGACAGGGCCCAGTAGAGCCCGACAGAGCCCAGTAGAGCCCGACAGAGCCCAGTAGAGCCCAGTAGAGCCCGACAGAGCCCGACAGAGCCCGACAGGGCCCGACAGAGCCCGACAGAGCCCGACAGAGCCCGACAGGGCCCAGTAGAGCCCGACAGAGCCCAGTAGAGCCCGACAGAGCCCGACAGAGCCCGACAGGGCCCGACAGGGCCCGACAGAGCCCGACAGAGCCCGACAGGGCCCGACAGGGCCCGACAGGGCCCAGTAGAGCTCGACAGAGCCCGACAAAGCCCGACAGAGCCCGACAGAGCCCAGTAGAGCCCGACAGAGCCCGACAGAGCCCGACAGGGCCCGACAGGGCCCGACAGAGCCCAGTAGAGCCCGACAGAGCCCGTCAGGGCCCGACAGGGCCCGACAGGGCCCAGTAGAGCCCGACAGAGCCCGACAGAGCCCGACAGGGCCCGACAGGGCCCGACAGGGCCCGACAGAGCCCGACAGGGCCCGACAGGGCCCAGTAGAGCCCGACAGAGCCCGACAGAGCCCGACAGAGCCCGACAGAGCCCGACAGAGCCCGACAGGGCCCGACAGGGCCCGACAGAGCCCGACAGGGCCCGACAGGGCCCGACAGGGCCCGACAGAGCCCGACAGGGCCCGACAGGGCCCAGTAGAGCCCGACAAAGCCCGACAGAGCCCGACAGAGCCCGACAGGGCCCGACAGGGCCCAGTAGAGCCCGACAGAGCCCGACAGAGCCCGACAGAGCCCAGTAGAGCCCAGTAGAGCCCGACAGAGCCCGACACAGCCCGACAGAGCCCGACAGAGCCCGACAGGGCCCGACAGAGCCCGACAGGGCCCCACAGAGCCCGACAGAGCCCGACAGAGCCCGACAGGGCCCAGTAGAGCCCGACAGAGCCCGACAGAGCCCGACAGAGCCCGACAGGGACCGACAGAGCCCGACAGAGCCCGACAGGTCCCGACAGGGCCCGACAGAGCCCGACAGAGCCCGACAGGGCCCGACAGAGCCCGACAGAGCCCGACAGAGCCCGACAGGGCCCAGTAGAGCCCGACAGAGCCCGACAGAGCCCGACAGGGCCCGACAGGGCCCGACAGAGCCCGACAGGGCCCAGTAGAGCTCGACAGAGCCCGACAAAGCCCGACAGAGCCCGACAGAGCCCAGTAGAGCCCGACAGAGCCCGACAGAGCCCGACAGGGCCCGACAGGGCCCGACAGAGCCCAGTAGAGCCCGACAGAGCCCGTCAGGGCCCGACAGGGCCCGACAGGGCCCATTAGAGCCCGACAGAGCCCGACAGAGCCCAGTAGAGCCCAGTAGAGCCCGACAGAGCCCGACAGAGCCCGACAGAGCCCGACAGGGACCGACAGAGCCCGACAGAGCCCGACAGGGCCCGACAGGGCCCGACAGAGCCCGACAGAGCCCGACAGGGCCCAGTAGAGCCCGACAGAGCCCGACAGAGCCCGACAGGGCCCGACAGGGCCCGACAGAGCCCGACAGGGCCCGACAGGGCCCGACAGAGCCCAGTAGAGCCCGACAGAGCCCGACAGAGCCCGACAGAACCCGACAGAGCCCGACAGAGCCCAGCAGAGCCCGACAGAGCCCATCAGGGCCCGACAGGGCCCAGTAGAGCCCGACAGAGCCCGACAAAGCCCGACAGAGCCCGACAGAGCCCAGTAGAGCCCGACAGAGCCCGACAGGGCCCGACAGAGCCCGACAGAGCCCGACAGAGCCCGACAGAGCCCGACAGAGCCCGACAGGGCCCGACAGGGCCCGACAGAGCCCAGTAGAGCCCAGTAGAGCCCGACAGAGCCCGACAGAGCCCGACAGGGCCCGACAGAGCCCGACAGAGCCCGACAGGGCCCGACAGGGCCCGACAGAGCCCGACAGGGCCCGACAGGGCCCAGTAGAGCCCGACAGAGCCCGACAGAGCCCGACAGGGCCCGACAGGGCCCGACAGAGCCCGACAGGGCCCGACAGGGCCCGACAGATCCCAGTAGAGCCCGACAGAGCCCGACAGAGCCCGACAGAACCCGACAGAGCCCGACAGAGCCCGACAGAGCCCGACAGAGCCCGACAGGGCCCAGTAGAGCCCGACAGAGCCCGACAGAGCCCGACAGAGCCCGACAGGGACCGACAGAGCCCGACAGAGCCCGACAGGTCCCGACAGGGCCCGACAGAGCCCAACAGAGCCCGACAGGGCCCGACAGAGCCCGACAGAGCCCGACAGAGCCCGACAGGGCCCAGTAGAGCCCGACAGAGCCCAGTAGAGCCCGACAGAGCCCGACAGAGCCCGACAGGGCCCGACAGGGCCCGACAGAGCCCGACAGAGCCCGACAGGGCCC
Source organism: Caloenas nicobarica (assembly GCF_036013445.1). Lineage (NCBI taxonomy): Eukaryota > Metazoa > Chordata > Aves > Columbiformes > Columbidae > Caloenas > Caloenas nicobarica. The sequence continues at coordinate 87,951 of NW_027017224.1, forward strand.
GACAGAGCCCGACAGGGCCCAGTAGAGCTCGACAGAGCCCGACAAAGCCCGACAGAGCCCGACAGAGCCCAGTAGAGCCCGACAGAGCCCGACAGAGCCCGACAGGGCCCGACAGAGCCCGACAGAGCCCAGTAGAGCCCGACAGAGCCCGTCAGGGCCCGACAGGGCCCGACAGGGCCCAGTAGAGCCCGACAGAGCCCGACAGAGCCCAGTAGAGCCCAGTAGAGCCCGACAGAGCCCGACAGAGCCCGACAGGGCCCGACAGAGCCCGACAGAGCCCGACAGGGCCCGACAGGGCCCGACAGAGCCCGACAGGGCCCGACAGGGCCCAGTAGAGCCCGACAGAGCCCGACAGAGCCCGACAGGGCCCGACAGGGCCCGACAGAGCCCGACAGGGCCCGACAGGGCCCGACAGAGCCCAGTAGAGCCCGACAGAGCCCGACAGAGCCCGACAGAACCCGACAGAGCCCGACAGAGCCCAGCAGAGCCCGACAGAGCCCATCAGGGCCCGACAGGGCCCAGTAGAGCCCGACAGAGCCCGACAAAGCCCGACAGAGCCCGACAGAGCCCAGTAGAGCCCGACAGAGCCCGACAGGGCCCGACAGAGCCCGACAGAGCCCGACAGAGCCCGACAGGGCCCGACAGGGCCCGACAGAGCCCAGTAGAGCCCAGTAGAGCCCGACAGAGCCCGACAGAGCCCGACAGAGCCCGACAGGGCCCGACAGGGCCCGACAGAGCCCGACAGGGCCCGACAGGGCCCGACAGAGCCCGACAGGGCCCGACAGGGCCCAGTAGAGCCCGACAGAGCCCGACAGAGCCCGACAGGGCCCGACAGGGCCCGACAGAGCCCGACAGGGCCCGACAGGGCCCGACAGGGCCCGACAGATCCCAGTAGAGCCCGACAGAGCCCGACAGAGCCCGACAGAACCCGACAGAGCCCGACAGAGCCCGACAGGGCCCGACAGGTCCCGACAGGGCCCAGTAGAGCCCGACAGAGCCCGACAGAGCCCGACAGAGCCCGACAGAGCCCGACAGGGCCCGACAGGGCCCAGAAGAGCCCGACAGAGCCCGACAGAGCCCGACAGAGCCCGACAGGGCCCGACAGGGCCCGACAGAGCCCGACAGGGCCCGACAGGGCCCGACAGATCCCAGTAGAGCCCGACAGAGCCCGACAGAGCCCGACAGAACCCGACAGAGCCCGACAGAGCCCGACAGAGCCCGACAGAGCCCGACAGGGCCCAGTAGAGCCCGACAGAGCCCGACAGAGCCCGACAGAGCCCGACAGGGACCGACAGAGCCCGACAGAGCCCGACAGGTCCCGACAGGGCCCGACAGAGCCCAACAGAGCCCGACAGGGCCCGACAGAGCCCGACAGAGCCCGACAGAGCCCGACAGGGCCCAGTAGAGCCCGACAGAGCCCAGTAGAGCCCGACAGAGCCCGACAGAGCCCGACAGGGCCCGACAGGGCCCGACAGAGCCCGACAGAGCCCGACAGGGCCCGACAGAGCCCGACAGGGCCCAGTAGAGCTCGACAGAGCCCGACAAAGCCCGACAGAGCCCGACAGAGCCCAGTAGAGCCCGACAGAGCCCGACAGAGCCCGACAGGGCCCGACAGAGCCCGACAGAGCCCAGTAGAGCCCGACAGAGCCCGTCAGGGCCCGACAGGGCCCGACAGGGCCCAGTAGAGCCCGACAGAGCCCGACAGAGCCCAGTAGAGTCCAGTAGAGCCCGACAGAGCCCGACAGAGCCCGACAGGGCCCGACAGAGCCCGACAGAGCCCGACAGGGCCCGACAGGGCCCGACAGAGCCCGACAGGGCCCGACAGGGCCCAGTAGAGCCCGACAGAGCCCGACAGAGCCCGACAGGGCCCGACAGGGCCCGACAGAGCCCGACAGGGCCCGACAGGGCCCGACAGAGCCCAGTAGAGCCCGACAGAGCCCGACAGAGCCCGACAGAACCCGACAGAGCCCGACAGAGCCCAGCAGAGCCCGACAGAGCCCATCAGGGCCCGACAGGGCCCAGTAGAGCCCGACAGAGCCCGACAAAGCCCGACAGAGCCCGACAGAGCCCAGTAGAGCCCGACAGAGCCCGACAGGGCCCGACAGAGCCCGACAGAGCCCGACAGAGCCCGACAGGGCCCGACAGGGCCCGACAGAGCCCAGTAGAGCCCAGTAGAGCCCGACAGAGCCCGACAGAGCCCGACAGAGCCCGACAGGGCCCGACAGAGCCCGACAGAGCCCGACAGGGCCCGACAGGGCCCGACAGAGCCCGACAGGGCCCGACAGGGCCCAGTAGAGCCCGACAGAGCCCGACAGAGCCCGACAGGGCCCGACAGGGCCCGACAGAGCCCGACAGGGCCCGACAGGGCCCGACAGATCCCAGTAGAGCCCGACAGAGCCCGACAGAGCCCGACAGAACCCGACAGAGCCCGACAGAGCCCGACAGGGCCCGACAGGTCCCGACAGGGCCCAGTAGAGCCCGACAGAGCCCGACAGAGCCCGACAGAGCCCGACAGAGCCCGACAGGGCCCGACAGGGCCCAGAAGAGCCCGACAGAGCCCGACAGAGCCCGACAGAGCCCGACAGGGCCCGACAGGGCCCGACAGAGCCCGACAGGGCCCGACAGGGCCCGACAGAGCCCGATAGAGCCCGACAGAGCCCGACAGAGCCCGACAGGGCCCCACAGAGCCCGACAGAGCCCGACAGAGCCCGACAGGGACCGACAGAGCCCGACAGAGCCCGACAGGGCCCGACAGAGCCCGACAGAGCCCGACAGAGCCCAACAGGGCCCAGTAGAGCCCAGTAGAACCCGACAGAGCCCAGTAGAGCCCGACAGAGCCCGACAGAGACCGACAGAGCCCGACAGGGCCCAGTAGAGCCCGACAGAGCCCGACAGGGCCCGACAGAGCCCGACAGAGCCCAGTAGAGCCCGACAGAGCCCGACAGAGCCCGACAGGGCCCGACAGAGCCCGACAGAGCCCAGTAGAGCCCGACAGAGCCCGTCAGGCCCCGACAGGGCCCAGTAGAGCCCGACAGAGCCCGACAGAGCCCAGTAGAGGCCGACAGAGCCGAGAGGGCCCGACAGAGCCCGACAGAACCCGACAGGGCCCAGTAGAGCCCGACAGAGCCCGACAGAGCCCGACAGAGCCCGACAGAGCCCGACAGGGCCCGACAGAGCCCGACAGAGCCCGACAGAGCCCGACAGGGCCCAGTAGAGCCCGACAGAGCCCGACAGAGCCCGACAGGGCCCGACAGGGCCCGACAGAGCCTGACAGAGCCCGACAGGGCCCAGTAGAGCCCGACAGAGCCCAACAGGGCCCGACAGAGCCCGACAGAGCCCGACAGAGCCCGACAGGGCCCAGTAGAGCCCGACAGAGCCCGACAGAGCCCGACAGAGCCCGACAGAGCCCGACAGGGCCCGACAGAGCCCGACAGAGCCCGACAGGGCCCGACAGAGCCCGACAGAGCCCGACAGGGCCCGACAGAGCCCGACAGAGCCCGACAGGGCCCAGTAGACCCCGACAGAGCCCGACAGAGCCCGACAGAGCCCAGTAGAGCCCGACAGAGCCCGACAGAGCCCGACAGAGCCCGACAGGGCCCGACAGAGCCCGACAGGGCCCGACAGAGCCCGACAGAGCCCGACAGGGCCCGACAGAGCCCGACAGGGCCCAGTAGAGCCCGACAGAGCCCGATAGAGCCCGACAGGGCCCGACAGGGCCCAGTAGAGCCCGACAGAGCCCGACAGAGCCCAGTAGAGCCCAGTAGAGCCCGACAGAGCCCGACAGAGCCCGACAGAGCCCGACAGGGCCCGACAGAGCCCGACAGAGCCCGACAGGGCCCGACAGGGCCCGACAGGGCCCAGTAGAGCCCGAAAGAGCCCGAAAGAGCCCAGTAGAGCCCAGTAGAGCCCGACAGGGCCCGACAGGGCCCGACAGGGCCCATTAGAGCCCGACAGAGCCTGACAGAGCCCGACAGGGCCCGACAGGGCCCGACAGAGTCCGACAGAGCCCGACAGGGGCCAGTAGAGCCCGACAGAGCCCGACAGGTCCCGACAGGGCCCGACAGGGCCCGACAGGGCCCAACAGGGCCCAGTAGAGCCCGATAGAGCCCGACAGAGCCCGACAGAGCCCGACAGGGCCCGACAGAGCCCGACAGAGCCCGACAGGGCCCGACAGGGCCCGACAGAGCCCGACAGGGCCCGATAGAGCCCGACAGAGCCCGACAGAGCCCGACAGAGCCCGACAGGGCACGACAGAGCCCGACAGAGCCCGACAGGGCCCGACAGAGCCCGACAGAGCCCGACAGAGCCCGACAGGGCCCAGTAGAGCCCGACAGAGCCCAGTAGAGCCCGACAGAGCCCAGTAGAGCCCAGTAGAGCCCGACAGAGCCCGACAGAGCCCGACAGGGCCCGACAGAGCCCGACAGAGCCCGACAGAGCCCGACAGGGCCCAGTAGAGCCCGACAGAGCCCAGTAGAGCCCGACAGAGCCCGACAGAGCCCGACAGGGCCCGACAGGGCCCGACAGAGCCCGACAGAGCCCGACAGGGCCCGACAGGGCCCGACAGGGCCCAGTAGAGCTCGACAGAGCCCGACAAAGCCCGACAGAGCCCGACAGAGCCCAGTAGAGCCCGACAGAGCCCGACAGAGCCCGACAGGGCCCGACAGGGCCCGACAGAGCCCAGTAGAGCCCGACAGAGCCCGTCAGGGCCCGACAGGGCCCGACAGGGCCCAGTAGAGCCCGACAGAGCCCGACAGAGCCCGACAGGGCCCGACAGGGCCCGACAGGGCCCGACACAGCCCGACAGGGCCCGACAGGGCCCAGTAGAGCCCGACAGAGCCCGACAGAGCCCGACAGAGCCCGACAGAGCCCGACAGAGCCCGACAGGGCCCGACAGGGCCCGACAGAGCCCGACAGGGCCCGACAGGGCCCGACAGGGCCCGACAGAGCCCGACAGGGCCCGACAGGGCCCAGTAGAGCCCGACAAAGCCCGACAGAGCCCGACAGAGCCCGACAGGGCCCGACAGGGCCCAGTAGAGCCCGACAGAGCCCGACAGAGCCCGACAGAGCCCAGTAGAGCCCAGTAGAGCCCGACAGAGCCCGACACAGCCCGACAGAGCCCGACAGAGCCCGACAGGGCCCGACAGAGCCCGACAGGGCCCCACAGAGCCCGACAGAGCCCGACAGAGCCCGACAGGGCCCAGTAGAGCCCGACAGAGCCCGACAGAGCCCGACAGAGCCCGACAGGGACCGACAGAGCCCGACAGAGCCCGACAGGTCCCGACAGGGCCCGACAGAGCCCGACAGAGCCCGACAGGGCCCGACAGAGCCCGACAGAGCCCGACAGAGCCCGACAGGGCCCAGTAGAGCCCGACAGAGCCCGACAGAGCCCGACAGGGCCCGACAGGGCCCGACAGAGCCCGACAGGGCCCAGTAGAGCTCGACAGAGCCCGACAAAGCCCGACAGAGCCCGACAGAGCCCAGTAGAGCCCGACAGAGCCCGACAGAGCCCGACAGGGCCCGACAGGGCCCGACAGAGCCCAGTAGAGCCCGACAGAGCCCGTCAGGGCCCGACAGGGCCCGACAGGGCCCATTAGAGCCCGACAGAGCCCGACAGAGCCCAGTAGAGCCCAGTAGAGCCCGACAGAGCCCGACAGAGCCCGACAGAGCCCGACAGGGACCGACAGAGCCCGACAGAGCCCGACAGGGCCCGACAGGGCCCGACAGAGCCCGACAGAGCCCGACAGGGCCCAGTAGAGCCCGACAGAGCCCGACAGAGCCCGACAGGGCCCGACAGGGCCCGACAGAGCCCGACAGGGCCCGACAGGGCCCGACAGAGCCCAGTAGAGCCCGACAGAGCCCGACAGAGCCCGACAGAACCCGACAGAGCCCGACAGAGCCCAGCAGAGCCCGACAGAGCCCATCAGGGCCCGACAGGGCCCAGTAGAGCCCGACAGAGCCCGACAAAGCCCGACAGAGCCCGACAGAGCCCAGTAGAGCCCGACAGAGCCCGACAGGGCCCGACAGAGCCCGACAGAGCCCGACAGAGCCCGACAGAGCCCGACAGAGCCCGACAGGGCCCGACAGGGCCCGACAGAGCCCAGTAGAGCCCAGTAGAGCCCGACAGAGCCCGACAGAGCCCGACAGGGCCCGACAGAGCCCGACAGAGCCCGACAGGGCCCGACAGGGCCCGACAGAGCCCGACAGGGCCCGACAGGGCCCAGTAGAGCCCGACAGAGCCCGACAGAGCCCGACAGGGCCCGACAGGGCCCGACAGAGCCCGACAGGGCCCGACAGGGCCCGACAGATCCCAGTAGAGCCCGACAGAGCCCGACAGAGCCCGACAGAACCCGACAGAGCCCGACAGAGCCCGACAGAGCCCGACAGAGCCCGACAGGGCCCAGTAGAGCCCGACAGAGCCCGACAGAGCCCGACAGAGCCCGACAGGGACCGACAGAGCCCGACAGAGCCCGACAGGTCCCGACAGGGCCCGACAGAGCCCAACAGAGCCCGACAGGGCCCGACAGAGCCCGACAGAGCCCGACAGAGCCCGACAGGGCCCAGTAGAGCCCGACAGAGCCCAGTAGAGCCCGACAGAGCCCGACAGAGCCCGACAGGGCCCGACAGGGCCCGACAGAGCCCGACAGAGCCCGACAGGGCCCGACAGAGCCCGACAGGGCCCAGTAGAGCTCGACAGAGCCCGACAAAGCCCGACAGAGCCCGACAGAGCCCAGTAGAGCCCGACAGAGCCCGACAGAGCCCGACAGGGCCCGACAGAGCCCGACAGAGCCCAGTAGAGCCCGACAGAGCCCGTCAGGGCCCGACAGGGCCCGACAGGGCCCAGTAGAGCCCGACAGAGCCCGACAGAGCCCAGTAGAGCCCAGTAGAGCCCGACAGAGCCCGACAGAGCCCGACAGGGCCCGACAGAGCCCGACAGAGCCCGACAGGGCCCGACAGGGCCCGACAGAGCCCGACAGGGCCCGACAGGGCCCAGTAGAGCCCGACAGAGCCCGACAGAGCCCGACAGGGCCCGACAGGGCCCGACAGAGCCCGACAGGGCCCGACAGGGCCCGACAGAGCCCAGTAGAGCCCGACAGAGCCCGACAGAGCCCGACAGAACCCGACAGAGCCCGACAGAGCCCAGCAGAGCCCGACAGAGCCCATCAGGGCCCGACAGGGCCCAGTAGAGCCCGACAGAGCCCGACAAAGCCCGACAGAGCCCGACAGAGCCCAGTAGAGCCCGACAGAGCCCGACAGGGCCCGACAGAGCCCGACAGAGCCCGACAGAGCCCGACAGGGCCCGACAGGGCCCGACAGAGCCCAGTAGAGCCCAGTAGAGCCCGACAGAGCCCGACAGAGCCCGACAGAGCCCGACAGGGCCCGACAGGGCCCGACAGAGCCCGACAGGGCCCGACAGGGCCCGACAGAGCCCGACAGGGCCCGACAGGGCCCAGTAGAGCCCGACAGAGCCCGACAGAGCCCGACAGGGCCCGACAGGGCCCGACAGAGCCCGACAGGGCCCGACAGGGCCCGACAGGGCCCGACAGATCCCAGTAGAGCCCGACAGAGCCCGACAGAGCCCGACAGAACCCGACAGAGCCCGACAGAGCCCGACAGGGCCCGACAGGTCCCGACAGGGCCCAGTAGAGCCCGACAGAGCCCGACAGAGCCCGACAGAGCCCGACAGAGCCCGACAGGGCCCGACAGGGCCCAGAAGAGCCCGACAGAGCCCGACAGAGCCCGACAGAGCCCGACAGGGCCCGACAGGGCCCGACAGAGCCCGACAGGGCCCGACAGGGCCCGACAGAGCCCGATAGAGCCCGACAGAGCCCGACAGGGCCCCACAGAGCCCGACAGAGCCCGACAGAGCCCGACAGGGACCGACAGAGCCCGACAGAGCCCGACAGGGCCCGACAGAGCCCGACAGAGCCCGACAGAGCCCGACAGGGCCCAGTAGAGCCCAGTAGAACCCGACAGAGCCCAGTAGAGCCCGACAGAGCCCGACAGAGACCGACAGAGCCCGACAGGGCCCAGTAGAGCCCGACAGAGCCCGACAGGGCCCGACAGAGCCCGACAGAGCCCAGTAGAGCCCGACAGAGCCCGACAGAGCCCGACAGGGCCCGACAGAGCCCGACAGAGCCCAGTAGAGCCCGACAGAGCCCGTCAGGCCCCGACAGGGCCCAGTAGAGCCCGACAGAGCCCGACATAGCCCAGTAGAGGCCGACAGAGCCGAGAGGGCCCGACAGAGCCCGACAGAACCCGACAGGGCCCAGTAGAGCCCGACAGAGCCCGACAGAGCCCGACAGAGCCCGACAGAGCCCGACAGGGCCCGACAGGGCCCGACAGAGCCCGACAGCGCCCGACAGGGCCCAGTAGAGCCCGACAGAGCCCGACAGAGCCCGACAGGGCCCGACAGGGCCCGACAGAGCCTGACAGAGCCCGACAGGGCCCAGTAGAGCCCGACAGAGCCCGACAGAGCCCGACAGAGCCCAGTAGAGCCCGACAGAGCCCGACAGAGCCCGACAGAGCCCGACAGAGCCCGACAGGGCCCGACAGAGCCCGACAGAGCCCGACAGGGCCCGACAGAGCCCGACAGAGCCCGACAGGGCCCAGTAGACCCCGACAGAGCCCGACAGAGCCCGACAGAGCCCAGTAGAGCCCGACAGAGCCCGACAGAGCCCGACAGAGCCCGACAGGGCCCGACAGAGCCCGACAGGGCCCGACAGAGCCCGACAGGGCCCAGTAGAGGCCGACAGAGCCCGATAGAGCCCGACAGGGCCCGACAGGGCCCAGTAGAGCCCGACAGAGCCCGACAGAGCCCAGTAGAGCCCAGTAGAGCCCGACAGAGCCCGACAGAGCCCGACAGGGCCCGACAGAGCCCGACAGAGCCCGACAGGGCCCGACAGGGCCCGACAGGGCCCAGTAGAGCCCGAAAGAGCCCGACAGAGCCCAGTAGAGCCCAGTAGAGCCCGACAGGGCCCGACAGGGCCCGACAGGGCCCATTAGAGCCCGACAGAGCCTGACAGAGCCCGACAGGGCCCGACAGCGCCCGACAGAGTCCGACAGAGCCCGACAGGGGCCAGTAGAGCCCGACAGAGCCCGACAGAGCCCGACAGGGCCCGACAGGGCCCGACAGGGCCCGACAGGGCCCAGTAGAGCCCGATAGAGCCCGACAGAGCCCGACAGAGCCCGACAGGGCCCGACAGAGCCCGACAGAGCCCGACAGGGCCCGACAGGGCCCGACAGAGCCCGACAGGGCCCGATAGAGCCCGACAGGGCCCGACAGAGCCCGACAGAGCCCGACAGGGCACGACAGAGCCCGACAGAGCCCGACAGGGCCCGACAGAGCCCGACAGAGCCCGACAGAGCCCGACAGGGCCCAGTAGAGCCCGACAGAGCCCAGTAGAGCCCGACAGAGCCCAGTAGAGCCCAGTAGAGCCCGACAGAGCCCGACAGAGCCCGACAGAGCTCGACAGGGCCCGACAGGGCCCGACAGGGCCCGACAGAGCCCGACAGAGCCCGACAGGGCCCCACAGAGCCCGAAAGAGCCCGACAAAGCCCAGTAGAGCCCGACAGAGCCCGACAGAGCCCGACAGAGCCCGACAGAGCCCGACAGAGCCCGACAGAGCCCGACAGGGCCCGACAGGGCCCGACAGGGCCCGACAGAGCCCGACAGGGCTCAGTAGAGCCCGACAGAGCCCGACAGAGCCCGACAGAGCCCGACAGGGCCCGACAGGGCCCGACAGAGCCCGACAGAGCCCGACAGGGCCCGACAGGGCCCGACAGAGCCCGACAGAGCCCGACAGGGCCCGACAGGGCCCGACAGAGCCCAGTAGAGCCCGACAGAGCCCGACAGAGCCCGACAGAGCCCGACAGGGCCCGACAGGGCCCGACAGGGCCCAGTAGAGCCCGACAGAGCCCGACAGAGCCCGACAGAGCCCGACAGGGCCCGACAGAGCCCGACAGGGCCCGACAGGGCCCGACAGGGCCCGACAGAGCCCAGTAGAGCCCGACAGAGCCCGACAGAGCCCGACAGAGCCCGACAGAGCCCGACAGGGCCCGACAGGGCCCAGTAGAGCCCGACAGGGCCCAGTAGAGCCCGACAGAGCCCGACAGAGCCCGACAGGGCCCGACAGGGCCCGACAGAGCCCGACAGGGCCCGACAGGGTACGACAGAGCCCGACAGGGCCCGACAGGGCCCAGTAGAGCCCGACAGAGCCCGACAGAGCCCGACAGAGCCCGACAGGGCCCGACAGGGCCCAGTAGAGCCCGACAGAGCCCGACAGAGCCCGACAGAGCCCAGTAGAGCCCAGTAGAGCCCGACAGAGCCCGACAGAGCCCGACAGAGCCCGACAGAGCCCGACAGAGCCCGACAGGGCCCGACAGGGCCCGACAGGGCCCAGTAGAGCCCGAAAGAGCCCGACAGAGCCCAGTAGAGCCCAGTAGAGCCCGACAGGGCCCGACAGGGCCCGACAGGGCCCATTAGAGCCCGACAGAGCCTGACAGAGCCCGACAGGGCCCGACAGGGCCCGACAGAGTCCGACAGAGCCCGACAGGGGCCAGTAGAGCCCGACAGAGCCCGACAGAGCCCGACAGGGCCCGACAGGGCCCGACAGGGCCCGACAGGGCCCAGTAGAGCCCGATAGAGCCCGACAGAGCCCGACAGAGCCCGACAGGGCCCGACAGAGCCCGACAGAGCCCGACAGGGCCCGACAGGGCCCGACAGAGCCCGACAGGGCCCGATAGAGCCCGACAGGGCCCGACAGAGCCCGACAGAGCCCGACAGGGCACGACAGAGCCCGACAGAGCCCGACAGGGCCCGACAGAGCCCGACAGAGCCCGACAGAGCCCGACAGGGCCCAGTAGAGCCCGACAGAGCCCAGTAGAGCCCGACAGAGCCCAGTAGAGCCCGACAGAGCCCGACAGGGCCCAGTAGAGCCCGACAGAGCCCGACAGAGCCCGACAGAGCCCGACAGGGCCCGACAGAGCCCGACAGAGCCCGACAGGGCCCGACAGAGCCCGACAGAGCCCGACAGGGCCCAGTAGACCCCGACAGAGCCCGACAGAGCCCGACAGAGCCCAGTAGAGCCCGACAGAGCCCGACAGAGCCCGACAGGGCCCGACAGGGCCCGACAGAGCCCAGTAGAGCCCGACAGAGCCCGACAGAGCCCGACAGAGCCCGACAGGGCCCGACAGGGCCCGACAGGGCCCAGTAGAGCCCGACAGAGCCCGACAGAGCCCGACAGAGCCCGACAGGGCCCGACAGAGCCCGACAGGGCCCGACAGGGCCCGACAGGGCCCGACAGAGCCCAGTAGAGCCCGACAGAGCCCGACAGAGCCCGACAGAGCCCGACAGAGCCCGACAGGGCCCGACAGGGCCCAGTAGAGCCCGACAGGGCCCAGTAGAGCCCGACAGAGCCCGACAGAGCCCGACAGGGCCCGACAGGGCCCGACAGAGCCCGACAGGGCCCGACAGGGTACGACAGAGCCCGACAGGGCCCGACAGGGCCCAGTAGAGCCCGACAGAGCCCGACAGAGCCCGACAGAGCCCGACAGGGCCCGACAGGGCCCAGTAGAGCCCGACAGAGCCCGACAGAGCCCGACAGAGCCCAGTAGAGCCCAGTAGAGCCCGACAGAGCCCGACAGAGCCCGACAGAGCCCGACAGAGCCCGACAGGGCCCGACAGGGCCCGACAGAGCCCGACAGGGCCCGACAGAGCCCGACAGGGCCCAGTAGAGCCCGACAGAGCCCGACAGGGCCCGACAGAGCCCGACAGCGCCCGACAGGGCCCAGTAGAGCCCGACAGAGCCCGACAGAGCCCGACAGAGCCCGACAGAGCCCGACAGAGCCCGACAGGGCCCAGTAGAGCCCGACAGAGCCCAACAGGGCCCGACAGAGCCCGACAGAGCCCGACAGAGCCCGACAGGGCACAGTAGAGCCCGACAGAGCCCGACAGAGCCCGACAGAGCCCGACAGGGCCCGACAGGGCCCGACAGAGCCCGACAGGGCCCGACAGAGCCCGACAGAGCCCAGTAGAGCCCGACAGAGCCCGACAGAGCCCGACAGAGCCCGACAGAGCCCGACAGAGCCCAGTAGAGCCCGACAGAGCCCGACAGAGCCCGACAGAGCCCGACAGGGCCCGACAGAGCCCGACAGGGCCCGACAGGGCCCGACAGAGCCCGACAGGGCCCGACAGAGCCCAGTAGAGCCCGACAGAGCCCGACAGGGCCCGACAGAGCCCGACAGGGCCCAGTAGAGCCCGACAGAGCCCGATAGAGCCCGACAGGGCCCGACAGGGCCCGACAGGGCCCAGTAGAGCCCGACAGAGCCCGACAGAGCCCAGTAGAGCCCAGTAGAGCCCGACAGAGACCGACAGAGCCCGACAGAGCCCGACAGGGCCCGACAGAGCCCGACAGAGCCCGACAGGGCCCGACAGGGCCCGACAGAGCCCGACAGGGCCCAGTAGAGCCCGACAGAGCCCGACAGAGCCCAGTAGAGCCCAGTAGAGCCCGACAGGGCCCGACAGGGCCCGACAGGGCCCATTAGAGCCCGACAGAGCCCGACAGAGCCCGACAGGGCCCGACAGAGCCCGACAGAGCCCGACAGAGCCCGACAGGGCCCGACAGAGCCCGACAGAGCCCGACAGGGCCCGACAGGGCCCGACAGAGCCCGACAGGGCCCGACAGAGCCCGACAGAGCCCGACAGGGCCCAGCAGAGCCCGACAGAGCCCGACAGAGCCCGACAGAGCCCAGTAGAGCCCGACAGAGCCCGACAGAGCCCGACAGAGCCCGACAGGGCCCGACAGAGCCCGACAGGGCCCGACAGGGCCCGACAGAGCCCGACAGAGCCCGACAGGGCCCGACAGAGCCCGACAGGGCCCAGTAGAGCCCGACAGAGCCCGATAGAGCCCGACAGGGCCCAACAGGGCCCAGTAGAGCCCGACAGAGCCCGACAGAGCCCAGTAGAGCCCAGTAGAGCCCGACAGAGCCCGACAGAGCCCGACAGAGCCCGACAGAGCACGACAGGGCCCGACAGAGCCCGACAGAGCCCGACAGGGCCCGACAGGGCCCAGTAGAGCCCGAAAGAGCCCGACAGAGCCCAGTAGAGCCCAGTAGAGCCCGACAGGGCCCGACAGGGCCCGACAGGGCCCATTAGAGCCCGACAGAGCCCGACAGAGCCTGACAGAGCCCGACAGGGCCCGACAGGGCCCGACAGAGTCCGACAGAGCCCGACAGGGCCCAGTAGAGCCCGACAGAGCCCGACAGAGCCCGACAGGGCCCGACAGAGCCCGACAGGGCCCAGTAGAGCCCGATAGAGCCCGACAGAGCCCGACAGAGCCCGACAGGGCCCGACAGAGCCCGACAGAGCCCGACAGGGCCCGACAGGGCCCGACAGGGCCCGACAGGGCCCGATAGAGCCCGACAGGGCCCGACAGGGCCCGACAGAGCCCGACAGAGCCCGACAGGGCCCGACAGAGCCCGACAGGGCCCGACAGAGCCCGACAGAGCCCGACAGGGCCCAGTAGAGCCCAGTAGAGCCCGACAGAGCCCGACAGAGCCCGACAGAGCCCGACAGAGCCCGACAGGGCCCGACAGGGCCCAGTAGAGCCCGACAGAGCCCGACAGGGCCCGACAGAGCCCGACAGAGCCCGACAGGGCCCGACAGAGCCCGACAGAGCCCGACAGGGCCCAGTAGAGCCCGACAGAGCCCGACAGAGCCCGACAGAGCCCGACAGGGCCCGACAGAGCCCGACAGAGCCCGACAGAGCCCGACAGAGCCCGACAGGGACCGACAGAGCCCGACAGAGCCCGACAGGTCCCGACAGGGCCCGACAGAGCCCAACAGAGCCCGACAGGGCCCGACAGAGCCCGACAGAGCCCGACAGAGCCCGACAGGGCCCAGTAGAGCCCGACAGAGCCCAGTAGAGCCCGACAGAGCCCGACAGAGCCCGACAGGGCCCGACAGGGCCCGACAGAGCCCGACAGAGCCCGACAGGGCCCGACAGAGCCCGACAGGGCCCAGTAGAGCTCGACAGAGCCCGACAAAGCCCGACAGAGCCCGACAGAGCCCAGTAGAGCCCGACAGAGCCCGACAGAGCCCGACAGGGCCCGACAGAGCCCGACAGAGCCCAGTAGAGCCCGACAGAGCCCGTCAGGGCCCGACAGGGCCCGACAGGGCCCAGTAGAGCCCGACAGAGCCCGACAGAGCCCAGTAGAGCCCAGTAGAGCCCGACAGAGCCCGACAGAGCCCGACAGGGCCCGACAGAGCCCGACAGAGCCCGACAGGGCCCGACAGGGCCCGACAGAGCCCGACAGGGCCCGACAGGGCCCAGTAGAGCCCGACAGAGCCCGACAGAGCCCGACAGGGCCCGACAGGGCCCGACAGAGCCCGACAGGGCCCGACAGGGCCCGACAGAGCCCAGTAGAGCCCGACAGAGCCCGACAGAGCCCGACAGAACCCGACAGAGCCCGACAGAGCCCAGCAGAGCCCGACAGAGCCCATCAGGGCCCGACAGGGCCCAGTAGAGCCCGACAGAGCCCGACAAAGCCCGACAGAGCCCGACAGAGCCCAGTAGAGCCCGACAGAGCCCGACAGGGCCCGACAGAGCCCGACAGAGCCCGACAGAGCCCGACAGGGCCCGACAGGGCCCGACAGAGCCCAGTAGAGCCCAGTAGAGCCCGACAGAGCCCGACAGAGCCCGACAGAGCCCGACAGGGCCCGACAGGGCCCGACAGAGCCCGACAGGGCCCGACAGGGCCCGACAGAGCCCGACAGGGCCCGACAGGGCCCAGTAGAGCCCGACAGAGCCCGACAGAGCCCGACAGGGCCCGACAGGGCCCGACAGAGCCCGACAGGGCCCGACAGGGCCCGACAGGGCCCGACAGATCCCAGTAGAGCCCGACAGAGCCCGACAGAGCCCGACAGAACCCGACAGAGCCCGACAGAGCCCGACAGGGCCCGACAGGTCCCGACAGGGCCCAGTAGAGCCCGACAGAGCCCGACAGAGCCCGACAGAGCCCGACAGAGCCCGACAGGGCCCGACAGGGCCCAGAAGAGCCCGACAGAGCCCGACAGAGCCCGACAGAGCCCGACAGGGCCCGACAGGGCCCGACAGAGCCCGACAGGGCCCGACAGGGCCCGACAGAGCCCGATAGAGCCCGACAGAGCCCGACAGAGCCCGACAGGGCCCCACAGAGCCCGACAGAGCCCGACAGAGCCCGACAGGGACCGACAGAGCCCGACAGAGCCCGACAGGGCCCGACAGAGCCCGACAGAGCCCGACAGAGCCCGACAGGGCCCAGTAGAGCCCAGTAGAACCCGACAGAGCCCAGTAGAGCCCGACAGAGCCCGACAGAGACCGACAGAGCCCGACAGGGCCCAGTAGAGCCCGACAGAGCCCGACAGGGCCCGACAGAGCCCGACAGAGCCCAGTAGAGCCCGACAGAGCCCGACAGAGCCCGACAGGGCCCGACAGAGCCCGACAGAGCCCAGTAGAGCCCGACAGAGCCCGTCAGGCCCCGACAGGGCCCAGTAGAGCCCGACAGAGCCCGACATAGCCCAGTAGAGGCCGACAGAGCCGAGAGGGCCCGACAGAGCCCGACAGAACCCGACAGGGCCCAGTAGAGCCCGACAGAGCCCGACAGAGCCCGACAGAGCCCGACAGAGCCCGACAGAGCCCGACAGGGCCCGACAGGGCCCGACAGAGCCCGACAGCGCCCGACAGGGCCCAGTAGAGCCCGACAGAGCCCGACAGAGCCCGACAGGGCCCGACAGGGCCCGACAGAGCCTGACAGAGCCCGACAGGGCCCAGTAGAGCCCGACAGAGCCCAACAGGGCCCGACAGAGCCCGACAGAGCCCGACAGAGCCCGACAGGGCCCAGTAGAGCCCGACAGAGCCCGACAGAGCCCGACAGAGCCCGACAGGGCCCGACAGAGCCCGACAGAGCCCGACAGGGCCCGACAGAGCCCGACAGAGCCCGACAGGGCCCAGTAGACCCCGACAGAGCCCGACAGAGCCCGACAGAGCCCAGTAGAGCCCGACAGAGCCCGACAGAGCCCGACAGAGCCCGACAGAGCCCGACAGGGCCCGACAGAGCCCGACAGGGCCCAGTAGAGGCCGACAGAGCCCGATAGAGCCCGACAGGGCCCGACAGGGCCCAGTAGAGCCCGACAGAGCCCGACAGAGCCCAGTAGAGCCCAGTAGAGCCCGACAGAGCCCGACAGAGCCCGACAGGGCCCGACAGAGCCCGACAGAGCCCGACAGGGCCCGACAGGGCCCGACAGGGCCCAGTAGAGCCCGAAAGAGCCCGACAGAGCCCAGTAGAGCCCAGTAGAGCCCGACAGGGCCCGACAGGGCCCGACAGGGCCCATTAGAGCCCGACAGAGCCTGACAGAGCCCGACAGGGCCCGACAGGGCCCGACAGAGTCCGACAGAGCCCGACAGGGGCCAGTAGAGCCCGACAGAGCCCGACAGAGCCCGACAGGGCCCGACAGGGCCCGACAGGGCCCGACAGGGCCCAGTAGAGCCCGATAGAGCCCGACAGAGCCCGACAGAGCCCGACAGGGCCCGACAGAGCCCGACAGAGCCCGACAGGGCCCGACAGGGCCCGACAGAGCCCGACAGGGCCCGATAGAGCCCGACAGGGCCCGACAGAGCCCGACAGAGCCCGACAGGGCACGACAGAGCCCGACAGAGCCCGACAGGGCCCGACAGAGCCCGACAGAGCCCGACAGAGCCCGACAGGGCCCAGTAGAGCCCGACAGAGCCCAGTAGAGCCCGACAGAGCCCAGTAGAGCCCAGTAGAGCCCGACAGAGCCCGACAGAGCCCGACAGAGCTCGACAGGGCCCGACAGGGCCCGACAGGGCCCGACAGAGCCCGACAGAGCCCGACAGGGCCCCACAGAGCCCGAAAGAGCCCGACAAAGCCCAGTAGAGCCCGACAGAGCCCGACAGAGCCCGACAGAGCCCGACAGAGCCCGACAGAGCCCGACAGGGCCCGACAGGGCCCGACAGGGCCCGACAGAGCCCGACAGGGCTCAGTAGAGCCCGACAGAGCCCGACAGAGCCCGACAGAGCCCGACAGGGCCCGACAGGGCCCGACAGAGCCCGACAGAGCCCGACAGGGCCCGACAGGGCCCGACAGAGCCCGACAGAGCCCGACAGGGCCCGACAGGGCCCGACAGAGCCCAGTAGAGCCCGACAGAGCCCGACAGAGCCCGACAGAGCCCGACAGGGCCCGACAGGGCCCGACAGGGCCCAGTAGAGCCCGACAGAGCCCGACAGAGCCCGACAGAGCCCGACAGGGCCCGACAGAGCCCGACAGGGCCCGACAGGGCCCGACAGGGCCCGACAGAGCCCAGTAGAGCCCGACAGAGCCCGACAGAGCCCGACAGAGCCCGACAGAGCCCGACAGGGCCCGACAGGGCCCAGTAGAGCCCGACAGGGCCCAGTAGAGCCCGACAGAGCCCGACAGAGCCCGACAGGGCCCGACAGGGCCCGACAGAGCCCGACAGGGCCCGACAGGGTACGACAGAGCCCGACAGGGCCCGACAGGGCCCAGTAGAGCCCGACAGAGCCCGACAGAGCCCGACAGAGCCCGACAGGGCCCGACAGGGCCCAGTAGAGCCCGACAGAGCCCGACAGAGCCCGACAGAGCCCAGTAGAGCCCAGTAGAGCCCGACAGAGCCCGACAGAGCCCGACAGAGCCCGACAGAGCCCGACAGAGCCCGACAGGGCCCGACAGGGCCCGACAGGGCCCAGTAGAGCCCGAAAGAGCCCGACAGAGCCCAGTAGAGCCCAGTAGAGCCCGACAGGGCCCGACAGGGCCCGACAGGGCCCATTAGAGCCCGACAGAGCCTGACAGAGCCCGACAGGGCCCGACAGGGCCCGACAGAGTCCGACAGAGCCCGACAGGGGCCAGTAGAGCCCGACAGAGCCCGACAGAGCCCGACAGGGCCCGACAGGGCCCGACAGGGCCCGACAGGGCCCAGTAGAGCCCGATAGAGCCCGACAGAGCCCGACAGAGCCCGACAGGGCCCGACAGAGCCCGACAGAGCCCGACAGGGCCCGACAGGGCCCGACAGAGCCCGACAGGGCCCGATAGAGCCCGACAGGGCCCGACAGAGCCCGACAGAGCCCGACAGGGCACGACAGAGCCCGACAGAGCCCGACAGGGCCCGACAGAGCCCGACAGAGCCCGACAGAGCCCGACAGGGCCCAGTAGAGCCCGACAGAGCCCAGTAGAGCCCGACAGAGCCCAGTAGAGCCCGACAGAGCCCGACAGGGCCCAGTAGAGCCCGACAGAGCCCGACAGAGCCCGACAGAGCCCGACAGGGCCCGACAGAGCCCGACAGAGCCCGACAGGGCCCGACAGAGCCCGACAGAGCCCGACAGGGCCCAGTAGACCCCGACAGAGCCCGACAGAGCCCGACAGAGCCCAGTAGAGCCCGACAGAGCCCGACAGAGCCCGACAGGGCCCGACAGGGCCCGACAGAGCCCAGTAGAGCCCGACAGAGCCCGACAGAGCCCGACAGAGCCCGACAGGGCCCGACAGGGCCCGACAGGGCCCAGTAGAGCCCGACAGAGCCCGACAGAGCCCGACAGAGCCCGACAGGGCCCGACAGAGCCCGACAGGGCCCGACAGGGCCCGACAGGGCCCGACAGAGCCCAGTAGAGCCCGACAGAGCCCGACAGAGCCCGACAGAGCCCGACAGAGCCCGACAGGGCCCGACAGGGCCCAGTAGAGCCCGACAGGGCCCAGTAGAGCCCGACAGAGCCCGACAGAGCCCGACAGGGCCCGACAGGGCCCGACAGAGCCCGACAGGGCCCGACAGGGTACGACAGAGCCCGACAGGGCCCGACAGGGCCCAGTAGAGCCCGACAGAGCCCGACAGAGCCCGACAGAGCCCGACAGGGCCCGACAGGGCCCAGTAGAGCCCGACAGAGCCCGACAGAGCCCGACAGAGCCCAGTAGAGCCCAGTAGAGCCCGACAGAGCCCGACAGAGCCCGACAGAGCCCGACAGGGCCCGACAGGGCCCGACAGAGCCCGACAGGGCCCGACAGAGCCCGACAGGGCCCAGTAGAGCCCGACAGAGCCCGACAGGGCCCGACAGAGCCCGACAGCGCCCGACAGGGCCCAGTAGAGCCCGACAGAGCCCGACAGAGCCCGACAGAGCCCGACAGAGCCCGACAGAGCCCGACAGGGCCCAGTAGAGCCCGACAGAGCCCAACAGGGCCCGACAGAGCCCGACAGAGCCCGACAGAGCCCGACAGGGCACAGTAGAGCCCGACAGAGCCCGACAGAGCCCGACAGAGCCCGACAGGGCCCGACAGGGCCCGACAGAGCCCGACAGGGCCCGACAGAGCCCGACAGAGCCCAGTAGAGCCCGACAGAGCCCGACAGAGCCCGACAGAGCCCGACAGAGCCCGACAGAGCCCAGTAGAGCCCGACAGAGCCCGACAGAGCCCGACAGAGCCCGACAGGGCCCGACAGAGCCCGACAGGGCCCGACAGGGCCCGACAGAGCCCGACAGGGCCCGACAGAGCCCAGTAGAGCCCGACAGAGCCCGACAGGGCCCGACAGAGCCCGACAGGGCCCAGTAGAGCCCGACAGAGCCCGATAGAGCCCGACAGGGCCCGACAGGGCCCGACAGGGCCCAGTAGAGCCCGACAGAGCCCGACAGAGCCCAGTAGAGCCCAGTAGAGCCCGACAGAGACCGACAGAGCCCGACAGAGCCCGACAGGGCCCGACAGAGCCCGACAGAGCCCGACAGGGCCCGACAGGGCCCGACAGAGCCCGACAGGGCCCAGTAGAGCCCGACAGAGCCCGACAGAGCCCAGTAGAGCCCAGTAGAGCCCGACAGGGCCCGACAGGGCCCGACAGGGCCCATTAGAGCCCGACAGAGCCCGACAGAGCCCGACAGGGCCCGACAGAGCCCGACAGAGCCCGACAGAGCCCGACAGGGCCCGACAGAGCCCGACAGAGCCCGACAGGGCCCGACAGGGCCCGACAGAGCCCGACAGGGCCCGACAGAGCCCGACAGAGCCCGACAGGGCCCAGCAGAGCCCGACAGAGCCCGACAGAGCCCGACAGAGCCCAGTAGAGCCCGACAGAGCCCGACAGAGCCCGACAGAGCCCGACAGGGCCCGACAGAGCCCGACAGGGCCCGACAGGGCCCGACAGAGCCCGACAGAGCCCGACAGGGCCCGACAGAGCCCGACAGGGCCCAGTAGAGCCCGACAGAGCCCGATAGAGCCCGACAGGGCCCAACAGGGCCCAGTAGAGCCCGACAGAGCCCGACAGAGCCCAGTAGAGCCCAGTAGAGCCCGACAGAGCCCGACAGAGCCCGACAGAGCCCGACAGAGCACGACAGGGCCCGACAGAGCCCGACAGAGCCCGACAGGGCCCGACAGGGCCCAGTAGAGCCCGAAAGAGCCCGACAGAGCCCAGTAGAGCCCAGTAGAGCCCGACAGGGCCCGACAGGGCCCGACAGGGCCCATTAGAGCCCGACAGAGCCCGACAGAGCCTGACAGAGCCCGACAGGGCCCGACAGGGCCCGACAGAGTCCGACAGAGCCCGACAGGGCCCAGTAGAGCCCGACAGAGCCCGACAGAGCCCGACAGGGCCCGACAGAGCCCGACAGGGCCCAGTAGAGCCCGATAGAGCCCGACAGAGCCCGACAGAGCCCGACAGGGCCCGACAGAGCCCGACAGAGCCCGACAGGGCCCGACAGGGCCCGACAGGGCCCGACAGGGCCCGATAGAGCCCGACAGGGCCCGACAGGGCCCGACAGAGCCCGACAGAGCCCGACAGGGCCCGACAGAGCCCGACAGGGCCCGACAGAGCCCGACAGAGCCCGACAGGGCCCAGTAGAGCCCAGTAGAGCCCGACAGAGCCCGACAGAGCCCGACAGAGCCCGACAGAGCCCGACAGGGCCCGACAGGGCCCAGTAGAGCCCGACAGAGCCCGACAGGGCCCGACAGAGCCCGACAGAGCCCGACAGGGCCCGACAGAGCCCGACAGAGCCCGACAGGGCCCAGTAGAGCCCGACAGAGCCCGACAGAGCCCGACAGAGCCCGACAGGGCCCGACAGAGCCCGACAGAGCCCGACAGAGCCCGACAGAGCCCGACAGGGACCGACAGAGCCCGACAGAGCCCGACAGGTCCCGACAGGGCCCGACAGAGCCCAACAGAGCCCGACAGGGCCCGACAGAGCCCGACAGAGCCCGACAGAGCCCGACAGGGCCCAGTAGAGCCCGACAGAGCCCAGTAGAGCCCGACAGAGCCCGACAGAGCCCGACAGGGCCCGACAGGGCCCGACAGAGCCCGACAGAGCCCGACAGGGCCCGACAGAGCCCGACAGGGCCCAGTAGAGCTCGACAGAGCCCGACAAAGCCCGACAGAGCCCGACAGAGCCCAGTAGAGCCCGACAGAGCCCGACAGAGCCCGACAGGGCCCGACAGAGCCCGACAGAGCCCAGTAGAGCCCGACAGAGCCCGTCAGGGCCCGACAGGGCCCGACAGGGCCCAGTAGAGCCCGACAGAGCCCGACAGAGCCCAGTAGAGCCCAGTAGAGCCCGACAGAGCCCGACAGAGCCCGACAGGGCCCGACAGAGCCCGACAGAGCCCGACAGGGCCCGACAGGGCCCGACAGAGCCCGACAGGGCCCGACAGGGCCCAGTAGAGCCCGACAGAGCCCGACAGAGCCCGACAGGGCCCGACAGGGCCCGACAGAGCCCGACAGGGCCCGACAGGGCCCGACAGAGCCCAGTAGAGCCCGACAGAGCCCGACAGAGCCCGACAGAACCCGACAGAGCCCGACAGAGCCCAGCAGAGCCCGACAGAGCCCATCAGGGCCCGACAGGGCCCAGTAGAGCCCGACAGAGCCCGACAAAGCCCGACAGAGCCCGACAGAGCCCAGTAGAGCCCGACAGAGCCCGACAGGGCCCGACAGAGCCCGACAGAGCCCGACAGAGCCCGACAGGGCCCGACAGGGCCCGACAGAGCCCAGTAGAGCCCAGTAGAGCCCGACAGAGCCCGACAGAGCCCGACAGAGCCCGACAGGGCCCGACAGGGCCCGACAGAGCCCGACAGGGCCCGACAGGGCCCGACAGAGCCCGACAGGGCCCGACAGGGCCCAGTAGAGCCCGACAGAGCCCGACAGAGCCCGACAGGGCCCGACAGGGCCCGACAGAGCCCGACAGGGCCCGACAGGGCCCGACAGGGCCCGACAGATCCCAGTAGAGCCCGACAGAGCCCGACAGAGCCCGACAGAACCCGACAGAGCCCGACAGAGCCCGACAGGGCCCGACAGGTCCCGACAGGGCCCAGTAGAGCCCGACAGAGCCCGACAGAGCCCGACAGAGCCCGACAGGGCCCGACAGGGCCCAGAAGAGCCCGACAGAGCCCGACAGAGCCCGACAGAGCCCGACAGGGCCCGACAGGGCCCGACAGAGCCCGACAGGGCCCGACAGGGCCCGACAGAGCCCGATAGAGCCCGACAGAGCCCGACAGAGCCCGACAGGGCCCCACAGAGCCCGACAGAGCCCGACAGAGCCCGACAGGGACCGACAGAGCCCGACAGAGCCCGACAGGGCCCGACAGAGCCCGACAGAGCCCGACAGAGCCCGACAGGGCCCAGTAGAGCCCAGTAGAACCCGACAGAGCCCAGTAGAGCCCGACAGAGCCCGACAGAGACCGACAGAGCCCGACAGGGCCCAGTAGAGCCCGACAGAGCCCGACAGGGCCCGACAGAGCCCGACAGAGCCCAGTAGAGCCCGACAGAGCCCGACAGAGCCCGACAGGGCCCGACAGAGCCCGACAGAGCCCAGTAGAGCCCGACAGAGCCCGTCAGGCCCCGACAGGGCCCAGTAGAGCCCGACAGAGCCCGACATAGCCCAGTAGAGGCCGACAGAGCCGAGAGGGCCCGACAGAGCCCGACAGAACCCGACAGGGCCCAGTAGAGCCCGACAGAGCCCGACAGAGCCCGACAGAGCCCGACAGAGCCCGACAGAGCCCGACAGGGCCCGACAGGGCCCGACAGAGCCCGACAGCGCCCGACAGGGCCCAGTAGAGCCCGACAGAGCCCGACAGAGCCCGACAGGGCCCGACAGGGCCCGACAGAGCCTGACAGAGCCCGACAGGGCCCAGTAGAGCCCGACAGAGCCCAACAGGGCCCGACAGAGCCCGACAGAGCCCGACAGAGCCCGACAGGGCCCAGTAGAGCCCGACAGAGCCCGACAGAGCCCGACAGAGCCCGACAGGGCCCGACAGAGCCCGACAGAGCCCGACAGGGCCCGACAGAGCCCGACAGAGCCCGACAGGGCCCAGTAGACCCCGACAGAGCCCGACAGAGCCCGACAGAGCCCAGTAGAGCCCGACAGAGCCCGACAGAGCCCGACAGAGCCCGACAGAGCCCGACAGGGCCCGACAGAGCCCGACAGGGCCCAGTAGAGGCCGACAGAGCCCGATAGAGCCCGACAGGGCCCGACAGGGCCCAGTAGAGCCCGACAGAGCCCGACAGAGCCCAGTAGAGCCCAGTAGAGCCCGACAGAGCCCGACAGAGCCCGACAGGGCCCGACAGAGCCCGACAGAGCCCGACAGGGCCCGACAGGGCCCGACAGGGCCCAGTAGAGCCCGAAAGAGCCCGACAGAGCCCAGTAGAGCCCAGTAGAGCCCGACAGGGCCCGACAGGGCCCGACAGGGCCCATTAGAGCCCGACAGAGCCTGACAGAGCCCGACAGGGCCCGACAGGGCCCGACAGAGTCCGACAGAGCCCGACAGGGGCCAGTAGAGCCCGACAGAGCCCGACAGAGCCCGACAGGGCCCGACAGGGCCCGACAGGGCCCGACAGGGCCCAGTAGAGCCCGATAGAGCCCGACAGAGCCCGACAGAGCCCGACAGGGCCCGACAGAGCCCGACAGAGCCCGACAGGGCCCGACAGGGCCCGACAGAGCCCGACAGGGCCCGATAGAGCCCGACAGGGCCCGACAGAGCCCGACAGAGCCCGACAGGGCACGACAGAGCCCGACAGAGCCCGACAGGGCCCGACAGAGCCCGACAGAGCCCGACAGAGCCCGACAGGGCCCAGTAGAGCCCGACAGAGCCCAGTAGAGCCCGACAGAGCCCAGTAGAGCCCAGTAGAGCCCGACAGAGCCCGACAGAGCCCGACAGAGCTCGACAGGGCCCGACAGGGCCCGACAGGGCCCGACAGAGCCCGACAGAGCCCGACAGGGCCCCACAGAGCCCGAAAGAGCCCGACAAAGCCCAGTAGAGCCCGACAGAGCCCGACAGAGCCCGACAGAGCCCGACAGAGCCCAGTAGAGCCCGACAGAGCCCGACAGAGCCCGACAGAGCCCGACAGAGCCCGACAGGGCCCGACAGGGCCCGACAGGGCCCGACAGAGCCCGACAGGGCTCAGTAGAGCCCGACAGAGCCCGACAGAGCCCGACAGAGCCCGACAGGGCCCGACAGGGCCCGACAGAGCCCGACAGAGCCCGACAGGGCCCGACAGGGCCCGATAGAGCCCGACAGAGCCCGACAGGGCCCGACAGGGCCCGACAGAGCCCAGTAGAGCCCGACAGAGCCCGACAGAGCCCGACAGAGCCCGACAGGGCCCGACAGGGCCCGACAGGGCCCAGTAGAGCCCGACAGAGCCCGACAGAGCCCGACAGAGCCCGACAGGGCCCGACAGAGCCCGACAGGGCCCGACAGGGCCCGACAGGGCCCGACAGAGCCCAGTAGAGCCCGACAGAGCCCGACAGAGCCCGACAGAGCCCGACAGAGCCCGACAGGGCCCGACAGGGCCCAGTAGAGCCCGACAGGGCCCAGTAGAGCCCGACAGAGCCCGACAGAGCCCGACAGGGCCCGACAGGGCCCGACAGAGCCCGACAGGGCCCGACAGGGTACGACAGAGCCCGACAGGGCCCGACAGGGCCCAGTAGAGCCCGACAGAGCCCGACAGAGCCCGACAGAGCCCGACAGGGCCCGACAGGGCCCAGTAGAGCCCGACAGAGCCCGACAGAGCCCGACAGAGCCCAGTAGAGCCCAGTAGAGCCCGACAGAGCCCGACAGAGCCCGACAGAGCCCGACAGAGCCCGACAGGGCCCGACAGGGCCCGACAGAGCCCGACAGGGCCCGACAGAGCCCGACAGGGCCCAGTAGAGCCCGACAGAGCCCGACAGGGCCCGACAGAGCCCGACAGCGCCCGACAGGGCCCAGTAGAGCCCGACAGAGCCCGACAGAGCCCGACAGAGCCCGACAGAGCCCGACAGAGCCCGACAGGGCCCAGTAGAGCCCGACAGAGCCCAACAGGGCCCGACAGAGCCCGACAGAGCCCGACAGAGCCCGACAGGGCACAGTAGAGCCCGACAGAGCCCGACAGAGCCCGACAGAGCCCGACAGGGCCCGACAGGGCCCGACAGAGCCCGACAGGGCCCGACAGAGCCCGACAGAGCCCAGTAGAGCCCGACAGAGCCCGACAGAGCCCGACAGAGCCCGACAGAGCCCGACAGAGCCCAGTAGAGCCCGACAGAGCCCGACAGAGCCCGACAGAGCCCGACAGGGCCCGACAGAGCCCGACAGGGCCCGACAGGGCCCGACAGAGCCCGACAGGGCCCGACAGAGCCCAGTAGAGCCCGACAGAGCCCGACAGGGCCCGACAGAGCCCGACAGGGCCCAGTAGAGCCCGACAGAGCCCGATAGAGCCCGACAGGGCCCGACAGGGCCCGACAGGGCCAGTAGAGCCCGACAGAGCCCGACAGAGCCCAGTAGAGCCCAGTAGAGCCCGACAGAGACCGACAGAGCCCGACAGAGCCCGACAGGGCCCGACAGAGCCCGACAGAGCCCGACAGGGCCCGACAGGGCCCGACAGAGCCCGACAGGGCCCAGTAGAGCCCGACAGAGCCCGACAGAGCCCAGTAGAGCCCAGTAGAGCCCGACAGGGCCCGACAGGGCCCGACAGGGCCCATTAGAGCCCGACAGAGCCCGACAGAGCCCGACAGGGCCCGACAGAGCCCGACAGAGCCCGACAGAGCCCGACAGGGCCCGACAGAGCCCGACAGAGCCCGACAGGGCCCGACAGGGCCCGACAGAGCCCGACAGGGCCCGACAGAGCCCGACAGAGCCCGACAGGGCCCAGCAGAGCCCGACAGAGCCCGACAGAGCCCGACAGAGCCCAGTAGAGCCCGACAGAGCCCGACAGAGCCCGACAGAGCCCGACAGGGCCCGACAGAGCCCGACAGGGCCCGACAGGGCCCGACAGAGCCCGACAGAGCCCGACAGGGCCCGACAGAGCCCGACAGGGCCCAGTAGAGCCCGACAGAGCCCGATAGAGCCCGACAGGGCCCAACAGGGCCCAGTAGAGCCCGACAGAGCCCGACAGAGCCCAGTAGAGCCCAGTAGAGCCCGACAGAGCCCGACAGAGCCCGACAGAGCCCGACAGAGCCCGACAGGGCCCGACAGAGCCCGACAGAGCCCGACAGGGCCCGACAGGGCCCAGTAGAGCCCGAAAGAGCCCGACAGAGCCCAGTAGAGCCCAGTAGAGCCCGACAGGGCCCGACAGGGCCCGACAGGGCCCATTAGAGCCCGACAGAGCCCGACAGAGCCTGACAGAGCCCGACAGGGCCCGACAGGGCCCGACAGAGTCCGACAGAGCCCGACAGGGCCCAGTAGAGCCCGACAGAGCCCGACAGAGCCCGACAGGGCCCGACAGAGCCCGACAGGGCCCAGTAGAGCCCGATAGAGCCCGACAGAGCCCGACAGAGCCCGACAGGGCCCGACAGAGCCCGACAGAGCCCGACAGGGCCCGACAGGGCCCGACAGGGCCCGACAGGGCCCGATAGAGCCCGACAGGGCCCGACAGGGCCCGACAGAGCCCGACAGGGCACGACAGAGCCCGACAGAGCCCGACAGGGCCCGACAGAGCCCGACAGAGCCCGACAGGGCCCAGTAGAGCCCAGTAGAGCCCGACAGAGCCCGACAGAGCCCGACAGAGCCCGACAGAGCCCGACAGGGCCCGACAGGGCCCAGTAGAGCCCGACAGAGCCCGACAGGGCCCGACAGAGCCCGACAGAGCCCGACAGGGCCCGACAGAGCCCGACAGAGCCCGACAGGGCCCAGTAGAGCCCGACAGAGCCCGACAGAGCCCGACAGAGCCCGACAGGGCCCGACAGAGCCCGACAGAGCCCGACAGGGCCCGACAGAGCCCGACAGGGCCCGACAGGGCCCCACAGAGCCCGGAAAGAGCCCGACAGGGCCCAGTAGAGCCCGATAGAGCCCGACAGAGCCCGACAGAGCCCGACAGAGCCCGACAGAGCCCGACAGGGCCCAGTAGAGCCCGACAGAGCCCGACAGAGCCCGACAGAGCCCGACAGAGCCCAGTAGAGCCCGACAGAGCCCGACAGAGCCCGACAGGGCCCGACAGGGCCCGACAGAGCCCGACAGAGCCCGACAGGGCCCAACAGGGCCCGACAGAGCCCAGTAGAGCCCGACAGAGCCCGACAGAGCCCGACAGGGCCCGACAGGGCCCGACAGGGCCCAGTAGAGCCCGACAGAGCCCGACAGAGCCCGACAGAGCCCGACAGGGCCCGACAGAGACCGAGAGGGCCCGACAGGGCCCGACAGGGCCCGACAGAGCCCAGTAGAGCCCGACAGAGCCCGACAGAGCCCGACAGGGCCCGACAGGGCCCGACAGGGCCCAGTAGAGCCCGACAGAGCCCGACAGAGCCCGACAGAGCCCGACAGGGCCCGACAGGGCCCGACAGAGCCCGACAGGGCCCGACAGGGTACGACAGAGCCCGACAGGGCCCGACAGGGCCCAGTAGAGCCCGACAGAGCCCGACAGAGCCCGACAGGGCCCGACAGGGCCCAGTAGAGCCCGACAGAGCCGACAGAGCCCAGTAGAGCCCAGTAGAGCCCGACAGAGCCCGACACAGCCCGACAGAGCCCGACAGAGCCCGACAGGGCCCGACAGAGCCCGACAGAGCCCGACAGAGCCCGACAGGGCCCGACAGAGCCCGACAGAGCCCGACAGAGCCCGACAGGGCCCAGTAGAGCCCGACAGAGCCCGACAGAGCCCGACAGAACCCGACAGGGCCCAGTAGAGCCCGACAGAGCCCGACAGGGCCCGACAGAGCCCGACAGGGCCCGACAGAGCCCGACAGAGCCCGACAGGGCCCGACAGAGCCCGACAGGGCCCGACAGAGCCCGACAGAGCCCAGTAGAGCCTGACAGAGCCCGACAGAGCCCGACAGAGCCCGACAGGGCCCAGTAGAGCCCGACAGAGCCCGACAGAGCCCGACAGAGCCCGACAGGGCCCGACAGAGCCCGACAGAGCCCGACAGGGCCCGACAGGGCCCGACAGAGCCCGACAGGGCCCCACAGAGCCCGAAAGAGCCCGACAAAGCCCAGTAGAGCCCGACAGAGCCCGACAGAGCCCGACAGAGCCCGACAGAGCCCAGTAGAGCCCGACAGAGCCCGACAGAGCCCGACAGAGCCCGACAGGGCCCGACAGGGCCCGACAGAGCCCGACAGAGCCCGACAGGGCCCAGTAGAGCCCGACAGAGCCCGACAGAGCCCGACAGAGCCCAGTAGAGCCCGACAGAGCCCGACAGAGCCCGACAGGGCCCGACAGGGCCCGACAGGGCCCGACAGAGCCCGACAGAGCCCGACAGGGCCCGACAGGGCCCGACAGAGCCCAGTAGAGCCCGACAGAGCCCGACAGAGCCCGTCAGAGCCCGACAGGGCCCGACAGGGCCCGACAGGGCCCAGTAGAGCCCGACAGAGCCCGACAGATCCCGACAGAGCCCGACAGGGCCCGACAGAGCCCGACAGGGCCCGACAGGGCCCGACAGGGCCCAGTAGAGCCCGACAGAGCCCGACAGAGCCCGACAGAGCCCGACAGGGCCCGACAGGGTACGACAGAGCCCGACAGGGCCCGACAGGGCCCAGTAGAGCCCGACAGAGCCCGACAGAGCCCGACAGAGCCCGACAGGGCCCGACAGGGCCCAGTAGAGCCCGACAGAGCCCGACAGAGCCCGACAGAGCCCAGTAGAGCCCAGTAGAGCCCGACAGAGCCCGACACAGCCCGACAGAGCCCGACACAGCCCGACAGAGCCCGACAGAGCCCGACAGGGCCCGACAGAGCCCGACAGGGCCCGACAGAGCCCGACAGAGCCCGACAGGGCCCGACAGAGCCCGACACGGCCCAGTAGAGCCCGACAGAGCCCGACAGAGCCCGACAGAACCCGACAGGGCCCAGTAGAGCCCGACAGAGCCCGACAGGGCCCGACAGAGCCCGACAGAGCCCGACAGAGCCCGACAGCGCCCGACAGCGCCCGACAGGGCCCAGTAGAGCCCGACAGAGCCCGACAGAGCCCGACAGAGCCCGACAGGGCCCGACAGGGCCCGACAGGGCCCGACAGGGCCCAGTAGAGCCCGACAGAGCCCGACAGAGCCCGACAGAGCCCGACAGAGCCCAGTAGAGCCCGACAGAGCCCGACAGAGCCCGACAGGGCCCGACAGGGCCCGACAGAGCCCGACAGAGACCGACAGGGCCCGACAGGGCCCGACAGGGCCCAGTGGAGCCCGACAGAGCCCGACAGAGCCCGACAGAGCCCGACAGGGCCCGACAGGGCCCGACAGGGCCCAGTAGAGCCCGACAGAGCCCGACAGACCCCGACAGAGCCCGACAGGGCCCGACAGAGCCCGACAGGGCCCGACAGGGCCCAGTAGAGCCCGACAGAGCCCGACAGAGCCCGACAGGGCCCGACAGGGCCCGACAGGGCCCAGTAGAGCCCGACAGGGCCCAGTAGAGCCCGACAGAGCCCGACAGAGCCCGACAGAGCCCGACAGGGCCCGACAGGGCCCGACAGAGCCCGACAGGGCCCGACAGGGTACGACAGAGCCCGACAGGGCCCGACAGGGCCCAGTAGAGCCCGACAGAGCCCGACAGAGCCCGACAGGGCCCGACAGGGCCCGACAGGGCCCAGTAGAGCCCGACAGAGCCCGACAGAGCCCGACAGAGCCCAGTAGAGCCCAGTAGAGCCCGACACAGCCCGACAGAGCCCGACAGAGCCCGACAGAGCCCGACAGGGCCCGACAGGGCCCGACAGGGCCCGACAGAGCCCGACAGAGCCCGACAGAGCCCGACAGGGCCCGACAGAACCCGACAGAGCCCGACAGGGCCCAGTAGAGCCCGACAGAGCCCGACAGAGCCCGACAGAACCCGACAGGGCCCAGTAGAGCCCGACAGAGCCCGACAGAGCCCGACAGAGCCCGACAGCGCCCGACAGGGCCCAGTAGAGCCCGACAGAGCCCGACAGAGCCCGACAGAGCCCGACAGGGCCCGACAGAGCCCGACAGAGCCCGACAGGGCCCGACAGGGCCCAGTAGAGCCCGACAGAGCCCAACAGGGCCCGACAGAGCCCGACAGAGCCCGACAGAGCCCGACAGGGCCCAGTAGAGCCCGACAGAGCCCGACAGAGCCCGATAGAGCCCGACAGGGCCCGACAGAGCCCGACAGAGCCCGACAGGGCCCAGTAGAGCCCGACAGAGCCCGACAGAGCCCGACAGAGCCCGATAGAGCCCAGTAGAGCCCGACAGAGCCCGACAGAGCCCGACAGAGCCCGACAGGGCCCGACAGAGCCCGACAGGGCCCGACAGGGCCCGACAGAGCCCGACAGGGCCCGACAGAGCCCAGTAGAGCCCGACAGAGCCCGACAGGGCCCGACAGAGCCCGACAGGGCCCAGTAGAGCCCGACAGAGCCCGATAGAGCCCGACAGGGCCCGACAGGGCCCGACAGGGCCCAGTAGAGCCCGACAGAGCCCGACAGAGCCCAGTAGAGCCCGACAGAGCCCGACAGAGCCCGACAGAGCCCGACAGGGCCCGACAGAGCCCGACAGAGCCCGACAGGGCCCGACAGGGCCCGACAGGGCCCAGTAGAGCCCGACAGAGCCCGACAGAGCCCAGTAGAGCCCAGTAGAGCCCGACAGGGCCCATTAGAGCCCGACAGAGCCCGACAGAGCCTGACAGAGCCCGACAGGGCCCGACAGGGCCCGACAGAGCCCGACAGAGCCCGACAGAGCCCGACAGGGCCCGACAGGGCCCGACAGGGCCCGACAGGGCCCGACAGAGCCCGACAGGGCCCGACAGAGCCCGACAGAGCCCGACAGGGCCCGACAGAGCCCGACAGGGCCCGACAGGGCCCAGTAGAGCCCGACAGAGCCCGACAGGGCCCAGTAGAGCCCGACAGAGCCCGATAGAGCCCGACAGGGCCCGACAGGGCCCGACAGGGCCCAGTAGAGCCCGACAGAGCCCGACAGAGCCCAGTAGAGCCCGACAGAGCCCGACAGAGCCCGACAGAGCCCGACAGAGCCCGACAGGGCCCGACAGGGCCCAGTAGAGCCCGACAGAGCCCGACAGAGCCCAGTAGAGCCCAGTAGAGCCCAGTAGAGCCCGACAGGGCCCGACAGAGCCCGACAGGGCCCGACAGAGCCCGACAGGGCCCGACAGGGCCCGACAGAGCCCGACAGGGCCCGACAGGGCCCGACAGGGCCCAGTAGAGCCCGACAGAGCCCGACAGAGCCCAGTAGAGCCCAGTAGAGCCCGACAGGGCCCGACAGGGCCCGACAGGGCCCATTAGAGCCCGACAGAGCCCGACAGGGCCCGACAGAGCCCGACAGAGCCCGACAGAGCCCGACAGAGCCCGACAGGGCCCGACAGAGCCCGACAGGGCCCGACAGAGCCCGACAGAGCCCGACAGGGCCCAGCAGAGCCCGACAGAGCCCGACAGAGCCCGACAGGGCCCAGCAGAGCCCGACAGAGCCCGACAGAGCCCGACAGAGCCCGACAGGGCCCGACAGGGCCCGACAGGGCCCAGAAGAGCCCGACAGAGCCCGATAGAGCCCGACAGGGCCCAACAGGGCCCAGTAGAGCCCGACAGAGCCCGACAGAGCCCAGTAGAGCCCAGTAGAGCCCGACAGAGCCCGACAGAGCCCGACAGGGCCCGACAGAGCCCGACAGAGCCCGACAGAGCCCGACAGGGCCCAGTAGAGCCCGACAGAGCCCGACAGAGCCCGACAGAACCCGACAGGGCCCAGTAGAGCCCGACAGAGCCCGACAGGGCCCGACAGAGCCCGACAGGGCCCGACAGAGCCCGACAGAGCCCGACAGGGCCCGACAGAGCCCGACAGGGCCCGACAGAGCCCGACAGAGCCCAGTAGAGCCTGACAGAGCCCGACAGAGCCCGACAGAGCCCGACAGGGCCCAGTAGAGCCCGACAGAGCCCGACAGAGCCCGACAGAGCCCGACAGGGCCCGACAGAGCCCGACAGAGCCCGACAGGGCCCGACAGGGCCCGACAGAGCCCGACAGGGCCCCACAGAGCCCGAAAGAGCCCGACAAAGACCAGTAGAGCCCGACAGAGCACGACAGAGCCCGACAGAGCCCGACAGAGCCCAGTAGAGCCCGACAGAGCCCGACAGAGCCCGACAGAGCCCGACAGGGCCCGACAGGGCCCGACAGAGCCCGACAGAGCCCGACAGGGCCCAGTAGAGCCCGACAGAGCCCGACAGAGCCCGACAGAGCCCAGTAGAGCCCGACAGAGCCCGACAGAGCCCGACAGGGCCCGACAGGGCCCGACAGGGCCCGACAGAGCCCGACAGAGCCCGACAGGGCCCGACAGGGCCCGACAGAGCCCAGTAGAGCCCGACAGAGCCCGACAGAGCCCGTCAGAGCCCGACAGGGCCCGACAGGGCCCGACAGGGCCCAGTAGAGCCCGACAGAGCCCGACAGAGCCCGACAGAGCCCGACAGGGCCCGACAGAGCCCGACAGGGCCCGACAGGGCCCGACAGGGCCCAGTAGAGCCCGACAGAGCCCGACAGAGCCCGACAGAGCCCGACAGGGCCCGACAGGGCCCGACAGAGCCCGACAGAGCCCGACAGGGCCCGACAGGGTACGACAGAGCCCGACAGGGCCCGACAGGGCCCAGTAGAGCCCGACAGAGCCCGACAGAGCCCGACAGAGCCCGACAGGGCCCGACAGGGCCCAGTAGAGCCCGACAGAGCCCGACAGAGCCCGACAGAGCCCAGTAGAGCCCAGTAGAGCCCGACAGAGCCCGACACAGCCCGACAGAGCCCGACACAGCCCGACAGAGCCCGACAGAGCCCGACAGGGCCCGACAGAGCCCGACAGGGCCCGACAGAGCCCGACAGAGCCCGACAGGGCCCGACAGAGCCCGACAGAGCCCGACACGGCCCAGTAGAGCCCGACAGAGCCCGACAGAGCCCGACAGAACCCGACAGGGCCCAGTAGAGCCCGACAGAGCCCGACAGGGCCCGACAGAGCCCGACAGAGCCCGACAGAGCCCGACAGCGCCCGACAGCGCCCGACAGGGCCCAGTAGAGCCCGACAGAGCCCGACAGAGCCCGACAGAGCCCGACAGGGCCCGACAGGGCCCGACAGGGCCCAGTAGAGCCCGACAGAGCCCGACAGAGCCCGACAGAGCCCGACAGAGCCCAGTAGAGCCCGACAGAGCCCGACAGAGCCCGACAGGGCCCGACAGGGCCCGACAGAGCCCGACAGAGACCGACAGGGCCCGACAGGGCCCGACAGGGCCCAGTGGAGCCCGACAGAGCCCGACAGAGCCCGACAGAGCCCGACAGGGCCCGACAGGGCCCGACAGGGCCCAGTAGAGCCCGACAGAGCCCGACAGACCCCGACAGAGCCCGACAGGGCCCGACAGAGCCCGACAGGGCCCGACAGGGCCCAGTAGAGCCCGACAGAGCCCGACAGAGCCCGACAGGGCCCGACAGGGCCCGACAGGGCCCAGTAGAGCCCGACAGGGCCCAGTAGAGCCCGACAGAGCCCGACAGAGCCCGACAGAGCCCGACAGGGCCCGACAGGGCCCGACAGAGCCCGACAGGGCCCGACAGGGTACGACAGAGCCCGACAGGGCCCGACAGGGCCCAGTAGAGCCCGACAGAGCCCGACAGAGCCCGACAGGGCCCGACAGGGCCCGACAGGGCCCAGTAGAGCCCGACAGAGCCCGACAGAGCCCGACAGAGCCCAGTAGAGCCCAGTAGAGCCCGACACAGCCCGACAGAGCCCGACAGGGCCCGACAGGGCCCGACAGGGCCCGACAGAGCCCGACAGAGCCCGACAGAGCCCGACAGGGCCCGACAGAACCCGACAGAGCCCGACAGGGCCCAGTAGAGCCCGACAGAGCCCGACAGAGCCCGACAGAACCCGACAGGGCCCAGTAGAGCCCGACAGAGCCCGACAGAGCCCGACAGAGCCCGACAGCGCCCGACAGGGCCCAGTAGAGCCCGACAGAGCCCGACAGAGCCCGACAGAGCCCGACAGGGCCCGACAGAGCCCGACAGAGCCCGACAGGGCCCGACAGGGCCCAGTAGAGCCCGACAGAGCCCAACAGGGCCCGACAGAGCCCGACAGAGCCCGACAGAGCCCGACAGGGCCCAGTAGAGCCCGACAGAGCCCGACAGAGCCCGATAGAGCCCGACAGGGCCCGACAGAGCCCGACAGAGCCCGACAGGGCCCAGTAGAGCCCGACAGAGCCCGACAGAGCCCGACAGAGCCCGATAGAGCCCAGTAGAGCCCGACAGAGCCCGACAGAGCCCGACAGAGCCCGACAGGGCCCGACAGAGCCCGACAGGGCCCGACAGGGCCCGACAGAGCCCGACAGGGCCCGACAGAGCCCAGTAGAGCCCGACAGAGCCCGACAGGGCCCGACAGAGCCCGACAGGGCCCAGTAGAGCCCGACAGAGCCCGATAGAGCCCGACAGGGCCCGACAGGGCCCGACAGGGCCCAGTAGAGCCCGACAGAGCCCGACAGAGCCCAGTAGAGCCCGACAGAGCCCGACAGAGCCCGACAGAGCCCGACAGGGCCCGACAGAGCCCGACAGAGCCCGACAGGGCCCGACAGGGCCCGACAGGGCCCAGTAGAGCCCGACAGAGCCCGACAGAGCCCAGTAGAGCCCAGTAGAGCCCGACAGGGCCCATTAGAGCCCGACAGAGCCCGACAGAGCCTGACAGAGCCCGACAGGGCCCGACAGGGCCCGACAGAGCCCGACAGAGCCCGACAGAGCCCGACAGGGCCCGACAGGGCCCGACAGGGCCCGACAGGGCCCGACAGAGCCCGACAGGGCCCGACAGAGCCCGACAGAGCCCGACAGGGCCCGACAGAGCCCGACAGGGCCCGACAGGGCCCAGTAGAGCCCGACAGAGCCCGACAGGGCCCAGTAGAGCCCGACAGAGCCCGATAGAGCCCGACAGGGCCCGACAGGGCCCGACAGGGCCCAGTAGAGCCCGACAGAGCCCGACAGAGCCCAGTAGAGCCCGACAGAGCCCGACAGAGCCCGACAGAGCCCGACAGAGCCCGACAGGGCCCGACAGGGCCCAGTAGAGCCCGACAGAGCCCGACAGAGCCCAGTAGAGCCCAGTAGAGCCCAGTAGAGCCCGACAGGGCCCGACAGAGCCCGACAGGGCCCGACAGGGCCCGACAGAGCCCGACAGGGCCCGACAGGGCCCGACAGGGCCCAGTAGAGCCCGACAGAGCCCGACAGAGCCCAGTAGAGCCCAGTAGAGCCCGACAGGGCCCGACAGGGCCCGACAGGGCCCATTAGAGCCCGACAGAGCCCGACAGGGCCCGACAGAGCCCGACAGAGCCCGACAGAGCCCGACAGAGCCCGACAGGGCCCGACAGAGCCCGACAGGGCCCGACAGAGCCCGACAGAGCCCGACAGGGCCCAGCAGAGCCCGACAGAGCCCGACAGAGCCCGACAGGGCCCAGCAGAGCCCGACAGAGCCCGACAGAGCCCGACAGAGCCCGACAGGGCCCGACAGGGCCCGACAGGGCCCAGAAGAGCCCGACAGAGCCCGATAGAGCCCGACAGGGCCCAACAGGGCCCAGTAGAGCCCGACAGAGCCCGACAGAGCCCAGTAGAGCCCAGTAGAGCCCGACAGAGCGCGACAGAGCCCGACAGAGCCCCACAGGGCCCGACAGGGCCCGACAGGGCCCAGTAGAGCCCGAAAGAGCCCGACAGAGCCCAGTAGAGCCCAGTAGAGCCCGACAGGGCCCGACAGGGCCCGACAGGGCCCATTAGAACCCGACAGAGCCCGACAGAGCCCGACAGGGCCCGACAGGGCCCGACAGGGCCCGACAGGGCCCGACAGAGCCCGACAGGGCCCCACAGAGCCCGAAAGAGCCCGACAAAGCCCAGTAGAGCCCGACAGAGCCCGACAGAGCCCGACAGAGCCCGACAGAGCCCAGTAGAGCCCGACAGAGCCCGACAGAGCCCGACAGAGCCCGACAGGGCCCGACAGGGCCCGACAGAGCCCGACAGAGCCCGACAGGGCCCAGTAGAGCCCGACAGAGCCCGACAGAGCCCGACAGAGCCCGACAGAGCCCAGTAGAGCCCGACAGAGCCCGACAGAGCCCCACAGGGCCCGACAGGGCCCGACAGAGCCCGACAGAGCCCGACAGGGCCCGACAGGGCCCGACAGAGCCCAGTAGAGCCCGACAGAGCCCGACAGAGCCCGTCAGAGCCCGACAGGGCCCGACAGGGCCCGACAGGGCCCAGTAGAGCCCGACAGAGCCCGACAGAGCCCGACAGAGCCCGACAGAGCCCGACAGGGCCCGACAGAGCCCGACAGTGCCCGACAGGGCCCGACAGGGCCCAGTAGAGCCCGACAGAGCCCGACAGAGCCCGACAGAGCCCGACAGGGCCCGACAGGGCCCGACAGAGCCCGACAGAGCCCGACAGGGCCCGACAGGGTACGACAGGGCCCGACAGGGCCCGACAGGGCCCAGTAGAGCCCGACAGAGCCCGACAGAGCCCGACAGAGCCCGACAGGGCCCGACAGGGCCCAGTAGAGCCCGACAGAGCCCGACAGAGCCCGACAGAGCCCAGTAGAGCCCAGTAGAGCCCGACAGAGCCCGACACAGCCCGACAGAGCCCGACACAGCCCGACAGAGCCCGACAGAGCCCGACAGGGCCCGACAGAGCCCGACAGGGCCCGACAGGGCCCGACAGAGCCCGACAGGGCCCGACACGGCCCAGTAGAGCCCGACACGGCCCAGTAGAGCCCGACAGAGCCCGACAGGGCCCGACAGAGCCCGACAGGGCCCGACAGAGCCCGACAGAGCCCGACAGAGCCCGACAGCGCCCGACAGCGCCCGACAGGGCCCAGTAGAGCCCGACAGAGCCCGACAGAGACCGACAGAGCCCGAAAGAGCCCGACAGGGCCCGACAGAGCCCGACAGGGCCCGACAGGGCCCAGTAGAGCCCGACAGAGCCCGACAGAGCCCGACAGAGCCCGACAGAGCCCAGTAGAGCCCGACAGAGCCCGACAGAGCCCGACAGGGCCCGACAGGGCCCGACAGAGCCCGACAGGGCCCAGTAGAGCCCGACAGAGCCCGACAGAGCCCGACAGAGCCCGACAGAGCCCGACAGGGCCCGACAGAGCCCGACAGGGCCCGACAGAGCCCGACAGGGCCCGACAGGGCCCAGTAGAGCCCGACAGAGCCCGACAGAGCCCGACAGGGCCCGACAGGGCCCGACAGAGCCCGACAGGGCCCGACAGGGTACGACAGAGCCCGACAGGGCCCGACAGCGACAGGGCCCGACAGGGCCCAGTAGAGCCCGACAGAGCCCGACAGAGCCCGACAGGGCCCGACAGGGCCCGACAGGGCCCAGTAGAGCCCGACAGAGCCCGACAGAGCCCGACAGAGCCCAGTAGAGCCCAGTAGAGCCCGACACAGCCCGACAGAGCCCGACAGAGCCCGACAGAGCCCGACAGGGCCCGACAGGGCCCGACAGAGCCCGACAGAGCCCGACAGAGCCCGACAGAGCCCGACAGAACCCGACAGAGCCCGACAGGGCCCAGTAGAGCCCGACAGAGCCCGACAGAGCCCGACAGAACCCGACAGGGCCCAGTAGAGCCCGACAGAGCCCGACAGAGCCCGACAGAGCCCGACAGCGCCCGACAGGGCCCAGTAGAGCCCGACAGAGCCCGACAGAGCCCTACAGAGCCCGACAGGGCCCGACAGAGCCCGACAGAGCCCGACAGGGCCCGACAGGGCCCAGTAGAGCCCGACAGAGCCCAACAGGGCCCGACAGAGCCCGACAGAGCCCGACAGAGCCCGACAGGGCCCAGTAGAGCCCGACAGAGCCCGACAGAGCCCGACAGAGCCCGACAGGGCCCGACAGAGCCCGACAGAGCCCGACAGGGCCCAGTAGAGCCCGACAGAGCCCGACAGAGCCCGACAGAGCCCGATCGAGCCCAGTAGAGCCCGACAGAGCCCGACAGAGCCCGACAGAGCCCGACAGGGCCCGACAGAGCCCGACAGGGCCCGACAGGGCCCGACAGAGCCCGACAGGGCCCGACAGAGCCCAGTAGAGCCCGACAGAGCCCGACAGGGCCCGACAGAGCCCGACAGGGCCCAGTAGAGCCCGACAGAGCCCGATAGAGCCCGACAGGGCCCGACAGGGCCCGACAGGGCCCAGTAGAGCCCGACAGAGCCCGACAGAGCCCAGTAGAGCCCGACAGAGCCCGACAGAGCCCGACAGGGCCCGACAGAGCCCGACAGAGCCCGACAGGGCCCGACAGGGCCCGACAGGGCCCACTAGAGCCCGACAGAGCCCGACAGAGCCCAGTAGAGCCCAGTAGAGCCCGACAGGGCCCATTAGAGCCCGACAGAGCCCGACAGAGCCCGACAGAGCCCGACAGGGCCCGACAGAGCCCGACAGGGCCCGACAGGGCCCAGTAGAGCCCGACAGAGCCCGACAGGGCCCAGTAGAGCCCGACAGAGCCCGATAGAGCCCGACAGGGCCCGACAGGGCCCGACAGGGCCCAGTAGAGCCCGACAGAGCCCGACAGAGCCCAGTAGAGCCCGACAGAGCCCGACAGAGCCCGACAGAGCCCGACAGGGCCCGACAGGGCCCAGTAGAGCCCGACAGAGCCCGACAGAGCCCAGTAGAGCCCAGTAGAGCCCGACAGAGCCCGACAGGGCCCGACAGAGCCCGACAGGGCCCGACAGGGCCCGACAGAGCCCGACAGGGCCCGACAGGGCCCGACAGGGCCCAGTAGAGCCCGACAGAGCCCGACAGAGCCCAGTAGAGCCCAGTAGAGCCCGACATGGCCCGACAGGGCCCGACAGGGCCCATTAGAGCCCGACAGAGCCCGACAGGGCCCGACAGAGCCCGACAGAGCCCGACAGAGCCCGACAGAGCCCGACAGAGCCCGACAGGGCCCGACAGAGCCCGACAGGGCCCGACAGAGCCCGACAGGGCCCGACAGGGCCCAGTAGAGCCCGACAGAGCCCGACAGAGCCCGACAGAGCCCGACAGAGCCCAGTAGAGCCCGACAGAGCCCGACAGAGCCCGACAGGGCCCGACAGGGCCCGACAGAGCCCGACAGGGCCCAGTAGAGCCCGACAGAGCCCGACAGAGCCCGACAGAGCCCGACAGAGCCCGACAGGGCCCGACAGGGCCCAGTAGAGCCCGACAGAGCCCGACAGAGCCCGACAGGGCCCGACAGGGCCCGACAGGGCCCAGTAGAGCCCGACAGGGCCCAGTAGAGCCCGACAGAGCCCGACAGAGCCCGACAGAGCCCGACAGGGCCCGACAGGGCCCGACAGAGCCCGACAGGGCCCGACAGGGTACGACAGAGCCCGACAGGGCCCGACAGCGACAGGGCCCGACAGGGCCCAGTAGAGCCCGACAGAGCCCGACAGAGCCCGACAGGGCCCGACAGGGCCCGACAGGGCCCAGTAGAGCCCGACAGAGCCCGACAGAGCCCGACAGAGCCCAGTAGAGCCCAGTAGAGCCCGACACAGCCCGACAGAGCCCGACAGAGCCCGACAGAGCCCGACAGGGCCCGACAGGGCCCGACAGAGCCCGACAGAGCCCGACAGAGCCCGACAGAGCCCGACAGCGCCCGACAGAACCCGACAGAGCCCGACAGGGCCCAGTAGAGCCCGACAGAGCCCGACAGAGCCCGACAGAACCCGACAGGGCCCAGTAGAGCCCGACAGAGCCCGACAGAGCCCGACAGAGCCCGACAGCGCCCGACAGGGCCCAGTAGAGCCCGACAGAGCCCGACAGAGCCCTACAGAGCCCGACAGGGCCCGACAGAGCCCGACAGAGCCCGACAGGGCCCGACAGGGCCCAGTAGAGCCCGACAGAGCCCAACAGGGCCCGACAGAGCCCGACAGAGCCCGACAGAGCCCGACAGGGCCCAGTAGAGCCCGACAGAGCCCGACAGAGCCCGACAGAGCCCGACAGGGCCCGACAGAGCCCGACAGAGCCCGACAGGGCCCAGTAGAGCCCGACAGAGCCCGACAGAGCCCGACAGAGCCCGATCGAGCCCAGTAGAGCCCGACAGAGCCCGACAGAGCCCGACAGAGCCCGACAGGGCCCGACAGAGCCCGACAGGGCCCGACAGGGCCCGACAGAGCCCGACAGGGCCCGACAGAGCCCAGTAGAGCCCGACAGAGCCCGACAGGGCCCGACAGAGCCCGACAGGGCCCAGTAGAGCCCGACAGAGCCCGATAGAGCCCGACAGGGCCCGACAGGGCCCGACAGGGCCCAGTAGAGCCCGACAGAGCCCGACAGAGCCCAGTAGAGCCCGACAGAGCCCGACAGAGCCCGACAGGGCCCGACAGAGCCCGACAGAGCCCGACAGGGCCCGACAGGGCCCGACAGGGCCCACTAGAGCCCGACAGAGCCCGACAGAGCCCAGTAGAGCCCAGTAGAGCCCGACAGGGCCCATTAGAGCCCGACAGAGCCCGACAGAGCCTGACAGAGCCCGACAGGGCCCGACAGAGCCCGACAGAGCCCGACAGAGCCCGACAGGGCCCGACAGGGCCCGACAGGGCCCGACAGAGCCCGACAGAGCCCGACAGGGCCCGACAGAGCCCGACAGGGCCCGACAGGGCCCAGTAGAGCCCGACAGAGCCCGACAGGGCCCAGTAGAGCCCGACAGAGCCCGATAGAGCCCGACAGGGCCCGACAGGGCCCGACAGGGCCCAGTAGAGCCCGACAGAGCCCGACAGAGCCCAGTAGAGCCCGACAGAGCCCGACAGAGCCCAGTAGAGCCCAGTAGAGCCCGACAGAGCCCGACAGGGCCCGACAGAGCCCGACAGGGCCCGACAGGGCCCGACAGAGCCCGATAGGGCCCGACAGGGCCCGACAGGGCCCAGTAGAGCCCGACAGAGCCCGACAGAGCCCAGTAGAGCCCAGTAGAGCCCGACAGGGCCCGACAGGGCCCGACAGGGCCCATTAGAGCCCGACAGAGCCCGACAGGGCCCGACAGAGCCCGACAGAGCCCGACAGAGCCCGACAGAGCCCGACAGAGCCCGACAGGGCCCGACAGAGCCCGACAGGGCCCGACAGAGCCCGACAGGGCCCGACAGGGCCCAGAAGAGCCCGACAGAGCCCGACAGAGCCCGACAGGGCCCAGCAGAGCCCGACAGAGCCCAGTAGAGCCCGACAGAGCCCGACAGAGCCCGACAGAGCCCGACAGGGCCCGACAGGGCCCGACAGAGCCCGACAGGGCCCGACAGGGTACGACAGAGCCCGACAGGGCCCGACAGGGCCCAGTAGAGCCCGACAGAGCCCGACAGAGCCCGACAGGGCCCGACAGGGCCCAGTAGAGCCCGACAGAGCCCGACAGAGCCCGACAGAGCCCAGTAGAGCCCAGTAGAGCCCGACAGAGCCCGACACAGCCCGACAGAGCCCGACAGAGCCCGACAGGGCCCGACAGAGCCCGACAGGGCCCGACAGAGCCCGACAGAGCCCGACAGAGCCCGACAGGGCCCGACAGAGCCCGACAGAGCCCGACAGAGCCCGACAGGGCCCACTAGAGCCCGACAGAGCCCGACAGAGCCCGACAGAACCCGACAGGGCCCAGTAGAGCCCGACAGAGCCCGACAGGGCCCGACAGAGCCCGACAGGGCCCGACAGAGCCCGACAGAGCCCGACAGGGCCCGACAGAGCCCGACAGAGCCCAGTAGAGCCTGACAGAGCCCGACAGAGCCCGACAGAGCCCGACAGGGCCCAGTAGAGCCCGACAGAGCCCGACAGAGCCCGACAGAGCCCGACAGGGCCCGACAGAGCCCGACAGAGCCCGACAGGGCCCGACAGGGCCCGACAGGGCCCGACAGGGCCCGACAGAGCCCGACAGGGCCCCACAGAGCCCGAAAGAGCCCGACAAAGCCCAGTAGAGCCCGACAGAGCCCGACAGAGCCCGACAGAGCCCGACAGAGCCCAGTAGAGCCCGACAGAGCCCGACAGAGCCCGTCAGAGCCCGACAGGGCCCGACAGGGCCCGACAGGGCCCAGTAGAGCCCGACAGAGCCCGACAGAGCCCGACAGAGCCCGACAGGGCCCGACAGAGCCCGACAGGGCCCGACAGGGCCCGACAGGGCCCAGTAGAGCCCGACAGAGCCCGACAGAGCCCGACAGGGC
Source organism: Caloenas nicobarica (assembly GCF_036013445.1). Lineage (NCBI taxonomy): Eukaryota > Metazoa > Chordata > Aves > Columbiformes > Columbidae > Caloenas > Caloenas nicobarica. The sequence continues at coordinate 130,436 of NW_027017224.1, forward strand.
CCGACAGGGCCCGACAGAGCCCGACAGAGCCCGACAGAGCCCGACAGGGCCCGACAGGGTACGACAGAGCCCGACAGGGCCCGACAGGGCCCAGTAGAGCCCGACAGAGCCCGACAGAGCCCGACAGAGCCCGACAGGGCCCGACAGGGCCCAGTAGAGCCCGACAGAGCCCAACAGAGCCCGACAGAGCCCAGTAGAGCCCAGTAGAGCCCGACAGAGCCCGACACAGCCCGACAGAGCCCGACACAGCCCGACAGAGCCCGACAGAGCCCGACAGGGCCCGACAGAGCCCGACAGGGCCCGACAGAGCCCGACAGAGCCCGACAGAGCCCGACACGGCCCAGTAGAGCCCGACAGAGCCCGACAGAGCCCGACAGAACCCGACAGGGCCCAGTAGAGCCCGACAGAGCCCGACAGGGCCCGACAGAGCCCGACAGAGCCCGACAGAGCCCGACAGCGCCCGACAGCGCCCGACAGGGCCCAGTAGAGCCCGACAGAGCCCGACAGAGCCCGACAGAGCCCAACAGGGCCCGACAGGGCCCGACAGAGCCCGACAGGGCCCGACAGGGCCCAGTAGAGCCCGACAGAGCCCGACAGAGCCCGACAGAGCCCGACAGAGCCCAGTAGAGCCCGACAGAGCCCGACAGAGCCCGACAGGGCCCGACAGGGCCCGACAGAGCCCGACAGAGCCCGACAGGGCCCGACAGGGCCCGACAGGGCCCAGTAGAGCCCGACAAGAGCCCGACAGAGCCCGACAGAGCCCGACAGGGCCCGACAGGGCCCGACAGGGCCCAGTAGAGCCCGACAGAGCCCGACAGAGCCCGACAGAGCCCGACAGGGCCCGACAGAGCCCGACAGGGCCCGACAGGGCCCAGTAGAGCCCGACAGAGCCCGACAGAGCCCGACAGGGCCCGACAGGCCCGACAGGGCCCAGTAGAGCCCGACAGGGCCCAGTAGAGCCCGACAGAGCCCGACAGAGCCCGACAGAGCCCGACAGGGCCCGACAGGGCCCGACAGAGCCCGACAGGGCCCGACAGGGTACGACAGAGCCCGACAGGGGCCCGACAGGGCCCAGTAGAGCCCGACAGAGCCCGACAGAGCCCGACAGGGCCCGACAGGGCCCGACAGGGCCCAGTAGAGCCCGACAGAGCCCGACAGAGCCCGACAGAGCCCAGTAGAGCCCAGTAGAGCCCGACACAGCCCGACAGAGCCCGACAGAGCCCGACAGGGCCGACAGGGCCCGACAGGGCCCGACAGAGCCCGACAGAGCCCGACAGAGCCCGACAGGGCCCGACAGAACCCGACAGAGCCCGACAGGGCCCAGTAGAGCCCGACAGAGCCCGACAGAGCCCGACAGAACCCGACAGGGCCCAGTAGAGCCCGACAGAGCCCGACAGAGCCCGACAGAGCCCGACAGCGCCCGACAGGGCCCAGTAGAGCCCGACAGAGCCCGACAGAGCCCGACAGAGCCCGACAGGGCCCGACAGAGCCCGACAGAGCCCGACAGGGGCCCGACAGGGCCCAGTAGAGCCCGACAGAGCCCAACAGGGCCCGACAGAGCCCGACAGAGCCCGACAGAGCCCGACAGGGCCCAGTAGAGCCCGACAGAGCCCGACAGAGCCCGACAGAGCCCGACAGGGCCCGACAGAGCCCGACAGAGCCCGACAGGGCCCAGTAGAGCCCGACAGAGCCCGACAGAGCCCCGACAGAGCCCGATAGAGCCCAGTAGAGCCCGACAGAGCCCGACAGAGCCCGACAGAGCCCGACAGGGCCCGACAGAGCCCGACAGGGCCCGACAGGGCCCGACAGAGCCCGACAGGGCCCGACAGAGCCCAGTAGAGCCCGACAGAGCCCGACAGGGCCCGACAGAGCCCGACAGGGCCCAGTAGAGCCCGACAGAGCCCGATAGAGCCCGACAGGGCCCGACAGGGCCCGACAGGGCCCAGTAGAGCCCGACAGAGCCCGACAGAGCCCAGTAGAGCCCGACAGAGCCCGACAGAGCCCGACAGAGCCCGACAGGGCCCGACAGAGCCCGACAGAGCCCGACAGGGCCCGACAGGGCCCGACAGGGCCCAGTAGAGCCCGACAGAGCCCGACAGAGCCCAGTAGAGCCCAGTAGAGCCCGACAGGGCCCATTAGAGCCCGACAGAGCCCGACAGGGCCCAGTAGAGCCCGACAGAGCCCGATAGAGCCCGACAGGGCCCGACAGGGCCCGACAGGGCCCAGTAGAGCCCGACAGAGCCCGACAGAGCCCAGTAGAGCCCGACAGAGCCCGACAGAGCCCGACAGAGCCCGACAGGGCCCGACAGGGCCCAGTAGAGCCCGACAGAGCCCGACAGAGCCCAGTAGAGCCCAGTAGAGCCCGACAGAGCCCGACAGGGCCCGACAGAGCCCGACAGGGCCCGACAGGGCCCGACAGGGCCCAGTAGAGCCCGACAGAGCCCGACAGAGCCCAGTAGAGCCCAGTAGAGCCCGACAGGGCCCGACAGGGCCCGACAGGGCCCATTAGAGCCCGACAGAGCCCGACAGGGCCCGACAGAGCCCGACAGAGCCCGACAGAGCCCGACAGGGCCCGACAGAGCCCGACAGGGCCCAGCAGAGCCCGACAGAGCCCGACAGAGCCCGACAGGGCCCAGCAGAGCCCGACAGAGCCCGACAGAGCCCGACAGAGCCCGACAGAGCCCGACAGAGCCCGACAGGGCCCAGAAGAGCCCGACAGAGCCCGATAGAGCCCGACAGGGCCCAACAGGGCCCAGTAGAGCCCGACAGAGCCCGACAGAGCCCAGTAGAGCCCAGTAGAGCCCGACAGAGCGCGACAGAGCCCGACAGAGCCCCACAGGGCCCGACAGGGCCCGACAGGGCCCAGTAGAGCCCGAAAGAGCCCGACAGAGCCCAGTAGAGCCCAGTAGAGCCCGACAGGGCCCGACAGGGCCCGACAGGGCCCATTAGAACCCGACAGAGCCCGACAGAGCCCGACAGGGCCCGACAGGGCCCGACAGGGCCCGACAGGGCCCGACAGGGCCCGACAGAGCCCGACAGAGCCCGACAGGGCCCCACAGAGCCCGAAAGAGCCCGACAAAGCCCAGTAGAGCCCGACAGAGCCCGACAGAGCCCGACAGAGCCCAGTAGAGCCCGACAGAGCCCGACAGAGCCCGACAGAGCCCGACAGGGCCCGACAGGGCCCGACAGAGCCCGACAGAGCCGACAGGGCCCAGTAGAGCCCGACAGAGCCCGACAGAGCCCGACAGAGCCCAGTAGAGCCCGACAGAGCCCGACAGAGCCCGACAGGGCCCGACAGGGCCCGACAGGGCCCGACAGAGCCCGACAGAGCCCGACAGGGCCCGACAGGGCCCGACAGAGCCCAGTATAGCCCGACAGAGCCCGACAGAGCCCGTCAGAGCCCGACAGGGCCCGACAGGGCCCGACAGGGCCCAGTAGAGCCCGACAGAGCCCGACAGAGCCCGACAGAGCCCGACAGAGCCCGACAGGGCCCGACAGAGCCCGACAGGGCCCGACAGGGCCCGACAGGGCCCAGTAGAGCCCGACAGAGCCCGACAGAGCCCGACAGAGCCCGACAGGGCCCGACAGGGCCCGACAGAGCCCGACAGGGCCCGACAGGGTACGACAGAGCCCGACAGGGCCCGACAGAGCCCGACAGGGCCCGACAGGGCCCGACAGGGTACGACAGAGCCCGACAGAGCCCGACAGAGCCCGACAGGGCCCGACAGGGCCCGACAGAGCCCGACAGAGCCCGACAGGGCCCGACAGGGTACGACAGAGCCCGACAGAGCCCGACAGAGCCCGACAGAGCCCGACAGGGCCCGACAGGGCCCAGTAGAGCCCGACAGAGCCCGACAGAGCCCGACAGAGCCCAGTAGAGCCCAGTAGAGCCCGACAGAGCCCGACACAGCCCGACAGAGCCCGACACAGCCCGACAGAGCCCGACAGAGCCCGACAGGGCCCGACAGAGCCCGACAGGGCCCGACAGAGCCCGACAGGGCCCGACAGGGCCCGACAGAGCCCGACAGAGCCCGACACGGCCCAGTAGAGCCCGACAGAGCCCGACAGAGCCCGACAGAACCCGACAGGGCCCAGTAGAGCCCGACAGAGCCCGACAGGGCCCGACAGAGCCCGACAGAGCCCGACAGAGCCCGACAGCGCCCGACAGCGCCCGACAGGGCCCAGTAGAGCCCGACAGAGCCCGACAGAGCCCGACAGAGCCCGACAGGGCCCGACAGGGCCCGACAGAGCCCGACAGGGCCCGACAGGGCCCAGTAGAGCCCGACAGAGCCCGACAGAGCCCGACAGAGCCCGACAGAGCCCAGTAGAGCCCGACAGAGCCCGACAGAGCCCGACAGGGCCCGACAGGGCCCGACAGGGCCCAGTAGAGCCCGATAGAGCCCGACAGAGCCCGACAGGGCCCGACAGAGCCCGACAGGGCCCGACAGGGCCCAGTAGAGCCCGACAGAGCCCGACAGAGCCCGACAGGGCCCGACAGGGCCCGACAGGGCCCAGTAGAGCCCGACAGGGCCCAGTAGAGCCCGACAGAGCCCGACAGAGCCCGACAGAGCCCGACAGGGCCCGACAGGGCCCGACAGAGCCCGACAGGGCCCGACAGGGTACGACAGAGCCCGACAGGGCCCGACAGGGCCCGACAGAGCCCGACAGAGCCCGACAGGGCCCGACAGGGCCCGACAGGGCCCAGTAGAGCCCGACAGAGCCCGACAGAGCCCGATAGAGCCCAGTAGAGCCCAGTAGAGCCCGACACAGCCCGACAGAGCCCGACAGAGCCCGACAGAGCCCGACAGGGCCCGACAGGGCCCGACAGGGCCCGACAGGGCCCGACAGAGCCCGACAGAGCCCGACAGGGCCCGACAGGGCCCGACAGAGCCCGACAGAGCCCGACAGGGCCCAGTAGAGCCCGACAGAGCCCGACAGAGCCCGACAGAACCCGACAGGGCCCAGTAGAGCCCGACAGAGCCCGACAGAGCCCGACAGAGCCCGACAGCGCCCGACAGGGCCCAGTAGAGCCCGACAGAGCCCAACAGGGCCCGACAGAGCCCGACAGAGCCCGACAGAGCCCGACAGGGCCCAGTAGAGCCCGACAGAGCCCGACAGAGCCCGACAGAGCCCGACAGGGCCCGACAGAGCCCGACAGAGCCCGACAGGGCCCAGTAGAGCCCGACAGAGCCCGACAGAGCCCGACAGAGCCCGATAGAGCCCAGTAGAGCCCGACAGAGCCCGACAGAGCCCGACAGAGCCCGACAGGGCCCGACAGAGCCCGACAGGGCCCGACAGGGCCCGACAGAGCCCGACAGGGCCCGACAGGGCCCAGTAGAGCCCGACAGAGCCCGACAGGGCCCGACAGAGCCCGACAGGGCCCAGTAGAGCCCGACAGAGCCCGATAGAGCCCGACAGGGCCCGACAGGGCCCGACAGGGCCCAGTAGAGCCCGACAGAGCCCGACAGAGCCCAGTAGAGCCCGACAGAGCCCGACAGAGCCCGACAGGGCCCGACAGAGCCCGACAGAGCCCGACAGGGCCCGACAGGGCCCGACAGGGCCCAGTAGAGCCCGACAGAGCCCGACAGAGCCCAGTAGAGCCCAGTAGAGCCCGACAGGGCCCGACAGGGCCCGACAGGGCCCATTAGAGCCCGACAGAGCCCGACAGGGCCCGACAGAGCCCGACAGAGCCCGACAGAGCCCGACAGAGCCCGACAGGGCCCGACAGAGCCCGACAGAGCCCGACAGGGCCCGACAGAGCCCGACAGGGCCCGACAGGGCCCAGAAGAGCCCGACAGAGCCCGACAGAGCCCGACAGGGCCCAGCAGAGCCCGACAGAGCCCGACAGAGTCCGACAGAGCCCAGTAGAGCCCAGTAGAGCCCGACAGAGCCCGACAGAGCCCGACAGAGCCCCACAGGGCCCAACAGGGCCCGACAGGGCCCAGTAGAGCCCGAAAGAGCCCGACAGAGCCCAGTAGAGCCCAGTAGAGCCCGACAGGGCCCGACAGGGCCCGACAGGGCCCATTAGAACCCGACAGAGCCCGACAGAGCCTGACAGAGCCCGACAGGGCCCGACAGGGCCCGACAGAGTCCGACAGAGCCCGACAGGGCCCAGTAGAGCCCGACAGAGCCCGACAGAGCCCGACAGGGCCCGACAGGGCCCGACAGGGCCCGACAGAGCCCGACAGAGCCCGACAGGGCCCAGTAGAGCCCGATAGAGCCCGACAGAGCCCGACAGAGCCCGACAGGGCCCGACAGAGCCCGACAGAGCCCGACAGGGCCCGACAGGGCCCGACAGAGCCCGACAGGGCCCGATAGAGCCCGACAGGGCCCGACAGAGCCCGACAGAGCCCGACAGGGCACGACAGAGCCCGACAGAGCCCGACAGGGCCCGACAGAGCCCGACAGAGCCCGACAGGGCCCAGTAGAGCCCGACAGAGCCCAGTAGAGCCCAGTAGAGCCCGACAGAGCCCGACAGAGCCCGACAGAGCCCGACAGGGCCCGACAGGGCCCGACAGGGCCCAGTAGAGCCCGACAGAGCCCGACAGGGCCCGACAGAGCCCGACAGAGCCCGACAGAGCCCGACAGGGCCCAGTAGAGCCCGACAGAGCCCGACAGAGCCCGACAGAGCCCGACAGGGCCCGACAGAGCCCGACAGAGCCCGACAGGGCCCAACAGGGCCCGACAGAGCCCGACAGGGCCCGACAGGGCCCGACAGAGCCCGACAGAGCCCGACAGGGCCCCACAGAGCCCGAAAGAGCCCGACAGGGCCCAGTAGAGCCCGACAGAGCCCGACAGAGCCCGACAGAGCCCGACAGAGCCCAGTAGAGCCCGACAGAGCCCGACAGAGCCCGACAGAGCCCGACAGGGCCCGACAGGGCCCGACAGAGCCCGACAGAGCCCGACAGGGCCCAGTAGAGCCCGACAGAGCCCGACAGAGCCCGACAGAGCCCGACAGAGCCCAGTAGAGCCCGACAGAGCCCGACAGAGCCCGACACGGCCCGACAGGGCCCGACAGAGCCCGACAGAGCCCGACAGGGCCCGACAGGGCCCGACAGAGCCCAGTAGAGCCCGACAGAGCCCGACAGAGCCCGACAGAGCCCGACAGGGCCCGACAGAGCCCGACAGGGCCCGACAGAGCCCGACAGAGCCCGACACGGCCCAGTAGAGCCCGACAGAGCCCGACAGAGCCCGACAGAACCCGACAGAACCCGACAGGGCCCAGTAGAGCCCGACAGAGCCCGACAGGGCCCGACAGAGCCCGACAGAGCCCGACAGAGCCCGACAGCGCCCGACAGCGCCCGACAGGGCCCAGTAGAGCCCGACAGAGCCCGACAGAGCCCGACAGAGCCCGACAGGGCCCGACAGGGCCCGACAGAGCCCGACAGGGCCCGACAGGGCCCAGTAGAGCCCGACAGAGCCCGACAGAGCCCGACAGAGCCCGACAGAGCCCAGTAGAGCCCGACAGAGCCCGACAGAGCCCGACAGGGCCCGACAGGGCCCGACAGAGCCCGACAGAGCCCGACAGGGCCCGACAGGGCCCGACAGGGCCCAGTAGAGCCCGACAGAGCCCGACAGAGCCCGACAGGGCCCGACAGGGCCCGACAGGGCCCGACAGGGCCCAGTAGAGCCCGACAGAGCCCGACAGAGCCCGACAGAGCCCGACAGGGCCCGACAGAGCCCGACAGGGCCCGACAGAGCCCGACAGGGCCCGACAGGGCCCAGTAGAGCCCGACAGAGCCCGACAGAGCCCGACAGGGCCCGACAGGGCCCGACAGGGCCCAGTAGAGCCCGACAGGGCCCAGTAGAGCCCGACAGAGCCCGACAGAGCCCGACAGAGCCCGACAGGGCCCGACAGGGCCCGACAGAGCCCGACAGGGCCCGACAGGGTACGACAGAGCCCGACAGGGCCCGACAGCGACAGGGCCCGACAGGGCCCAGTAGAGCCCGACAGAGCCCGACAGAGCCCGACAGGGCCCGACAGGGCCCGACAGGGCCCAGTAGAGCCCGACAGAGCCCGACAGAGCCCGACAGAGCCCAGTAGAGCCCAGTAGAGCCCGACACAGCCCGACAGAGCCCGACAGAGCCCGACAGAGCCCGACAGGGCCCGACAGGGCCCGACAGAGCCCGACAGAGCCCGACAGAGCCCGACAGCGCCCGACAGAACCCGACAGAGCCCGACAGGGCCCAGTAGAGCCCGACAGAGCCCGACAGAGCCCGACAGAACCCGACAGGGCCCAGTAGAGCCCGACAGAGCCCGACAGAGCCCGACAGAGCCCGACAGCGCCCGACAGGGCCCAGTAGAGCCCGACAGAGCCCGACAGAGCCCTACAGAGCCCGACAGGGCCCGACAGAGCCCGACAGAGCCCGACAGGGCCCGACAGGGCCCAGTAGAGCCCGACAGAGCCCAACAGGGCCCGACAGAGCCCGACAGAGCCCGACAGAGCCCGACAGGGCCCAGTAGAGCCCGACAGAGCCCGACAGAGCCCGACAGAGCCCGACAGGGCCCGACAGAGCCCGACAGAGCCCGACAGGGCCCAGTAGAGCCCGACAGAGCCCGACAGAGCCCGACAGAGCCCGATAGAGCCCAGTAGAGCCCGACAGAGCCCGACAGAGCCCGACAGAGCCCGACAGGGCCCGACAGAGCCCGACAAGGGCCCGACAGGGCCCGACAGAGCCCGACAGGGCCCGACAGAGCCCAGTAGAGCCCGACAGAGCCCGACAGGGCCCGACAGAGCCCGACAGGGCCCAGTAGAGCCCGACAGAGCCCGATAGAGCCCGACAGGGCCCGACAGGGCCCGACAGGGCCCAGTAGAGCCCGACAGAGCCCGACAGAGCCCAGTAGAGCCCGACAGAGCCCGACAGAGCCCGACAGGGCCCGACAGAGCCCGACAGAGCCCGACAGGGCCCGACAGGGCCCGACAGGGCCCACTAGAGCCCGACAGAGCCCGACAGAGCCCAGTAGAGCCCAGTAGAGCCCGACAGGGCCCATTAGAGCCCGACAGAGCCCGACAGAGCCTGACAGAGCCCGACAGGGCCCGACAGAGCCCGACAGAGCCCGACAGAGCCCGACAGGGCCCGACAGGGCCCAACAGGGCCCGACAGAGCCCGACAGGGCCCGACAGAGCCCGACAGAGCCCGACAGGGCCCGACAGAGCCCGACAGGGCCCGACAGGGCCCAGTAGAGCCCGACAGAGCCCGACAGGGCCCAGTAGAGCCCGACAGAGCCCGATAGAGCCCGACAGGGCCCGACAGGGCCCGACAGGGCCCAGTAGAGCCCGACAGAGCCCGACAGAGCCCAGTAGAGCCCGACAGAGCCCGACAGAGCCCGACAGAGCCCGACAGAGCCCGACAGGGCCCGACAGGGCCCAGTAGAGCCCGACAGAGCCCGACAGAGCCCAGTAGAGCCCAGTAGAGCCCGACAGAGCCCGACAGGGCCCGACAGAGCCCGACAGGGCCCGACAGGGCCCGACAGAGCCCGACAGGGCCCGACAGGGCCCGACAGGGCCCAGTAGAGCCCGACAGAGCCCGACAGAGCCCAGTAGAGCCCAGTAGAGCCCGACAGGGCCCGACAGGGCCCGACAGGGCCCATTAGAGCCCGACAGAGCCCGACAGGGCCCGACAGAGCCCGACAGAGCCCGACAGAGCCCGACAGAGCCCGACAGGGCCCGACAGAGCCCGACAGAGCCCGACAGGGCCCGACAGAGCCCGACAGGGCCCGACAGGGCCCAGAAGAGCCCGACAGAGCCCGACAGAGCCCGACAGGGCCCAGCAGAGCCCGACAGAGCCCAGTAGAGCCCGACAGAGCCCGACAGAGCCCGACAGAGCCCGACAGGGCCCGACAGGGCCCGACAGAGCCCGACAGGGCCCGACAGGGTACGACAGAGCCCGACAGGGCCCGACAGGGCCCAGTAGAGCCCGACAGAGCCCGACAGAGCCCGACAGGGCCCGACAGGGCCCAGTAGAGCCCGACAGAGCCCGACAGAGCCCGACAGAGCCCAGTAGAGCCCAGTAGAGCCCGACAGAGCCCGACACAGCCCGACAGAGCCCGACAGAGCCCGACAGGGCCCGACAGAGCCCGACAGGGCCCGACAGAGCCCGACAGGGCCCGACAGAGCCCGAAAGAGCCCGACAGAGCCCGACAGGGCCCAGTAGAGCCCGACAGAGCCCGACAGAGCCCGACAGAACCCGACAGGGCCCAGTAGAGCCCGACAGAGCCCGACAGGGCCCGACAGAGCCCGACAGGGCCCGACAGAGCCCGACAGAGCCCGACAGGGCCCGACAGAGCCCGACAGAGCCCAGTAGAGCCTGACAGAGCCCGACAGAGCCCGACAGAGCCCGACAGGGCCCAGTAGAGCCCGACAGAGCCCGACAGAGCCCGACAGAGCCCGACAGGGCCCGACAGAGCCCGACAGAGCCCGACAGGGCCCGACAGGGCCCGACAGAGCCCGACAGAGCCCGACAGGGCCCCACAGAGCCCGAAAGAGCCCGACAAAGCCCAGTAGAGCCCGACAGAGCCCGACAGAGCCCGACAGAGCCCGACAGAGCCCAGTAGAGCCCGACAGAGCCCGACAGGGCCCGACAGGGCCTGACAGAGCCCGACAGAGCCCGACAGGGCCCAGTAGAGCCCGACAGAGCCCGACAGAGCCCGACAGAGCCCAGTAGAGCCCGACAGAGCCCGACAGAGCCCGACAGGGCCCGACAGGGCCCGACAGAGCCCGACAGGGCCCGACAGGGCCCGACAGAGCCCAGTAGAGCCCGACAGAGCCCGACAGAGCCCGTCAGAGCCCGACAGGGCCCGACAGGGCCCGACAGGGCCCGACAGGGCCCGACAGAGCCCGACAGGGCCCGACAGGGCCCGACAGAGCCCAGTAGAGCCCGACAGAGCCCGACAGAGCCCGTCAGAGCCCGACAGGGCCCGACAGGGCCCGACAGGGCCCAGTAGAGCCCGACAGAGCCCGACAGAGCCCGACAGAGCCCGACAGGGCCCGACAGAGCCCGACAGGGCCCGACAGGGCCCGACAGGGCCCAGTAGAGCCCGACAGAGCCCGACAGAGCCCGACAGAGCCCGACAGGGCCCGACAGGGCCCGACAGAGCCCGACAGAGCCCGACAGAGCCCGACAGGGCCCGACAGGGTACGACAGAGCCCGACAGGGCCCGACAGGGCCCAGTAGAGCCCGACAGAGCCCGACAGAGCCCGACAGAGCCCGACAGGGCCCGACAGGGCCCAGTAGAGCCCGACAGAGCCCGACAGAGCCCGACAGAGCCCAGTAGAGCCCAGTAGAGCCCGACAGAGCCCGACACAGCCCGACAGAGCCCGACACAGCCCGACAGAGCCCGACAGAGCCCGACAGGGCCCGACAGAGCCCGACAGGGCCCGACAGAGCCCGACAGAGCCCGACAGGGCCCGACAGAGCCCGACAGAGCCCGACACGGCCCAGTAGAGCCCGACAGAGCCCGACAGAGCCCGACAGAACCCGACAGGGCCCAGTAGAGCCCGACAGAGCCCGACAGGGCCCGACAGAGCCCGACAGAGCCCGACAGAGCCCGACAGCGCCCGACAGCGCCCGACAGGGCCCAGTAGAGCCCGACAGAGCCCGACAGAGCCCGACAGAGCCCAACAGGGCCCGACAGGGCCCGACAGAGCCCGACAGGGCCCGACAGGGCCCAGTAGAGCCCGACAGAGCCCGACAGAGCCCGACAGAGCCCGACAGAGCCCAGTAGAGCCCGACAGAGCCCGACAGAGCCCGACAGGGCCCGACAGGGCCCGACAGAGCCCGACAGAGCCCGACAGGGCCCGACAGGGCCCGACAGGGCCCAGTAGAGCCCGACAGAGCCCGACAGAGCCCGACAGAGCCCGACAGGGCCCGACAGGGCCCGACAGGGCCCAGTAGAGCCCGACAGAGCCCGACAGAGCCCGACAGAGCCCGACAGGGCCCGACAGAGCCCGACAGGGCCCGACAGAGCCCGACAGGGCCCGACAGGGCCCAGTAGAGCCCGACAGAGCCCGACAGAGCCCGACAGGGCCCGACAGGGCCCGACAGGGCCCAGTAGAGCCCGACAGGGCCCAGTAGAGCCCGACAGAGCCCGACAGAGCCCGACAGAGCCCGACAGGGCCCGACAGGGCCCGACAGAGCCCGACAGGGCCCGACAGGGTACGACAGAGCCCGACAGGGCCCGACAGGGCCCAGTAGAGCCCGACAGAGCTCGACAGAGCCCGACAGGGCCCGACAGGGCCCGACAGAGCCCGACAGGGCCCGACAGGGTACGACAGAGCCCGACAGGGCCCGACAGGGCCCAGTAGAGCCCGACAGAGCCCGACAGAGCCCGACAGGGCCCGACAGGGCCCAGTAGAGCCCGACAGAGCCCGACAGAGCCCGACAGAGCCCAGTAGAGCCCAGTAGAGCCCGACAGAGCCCGACACAGCCCGACAGAGCCCGACAGAGCCCGACAGGGCCCGACAGAGCCCGACAGGGCCCGACAGAGCCCGACAGAGCCCGACAGAGCCCGACAGGGCCCGACAGAGCCCGACAGAGCCCGACAGAGCCCGACAGGGCCCAGTAGAGCCCGACAGAGCCCGACAGAGCCCGACAGAACCCGACAGGGCCCAGTAGAGCCCGACAGAGCCCGACAGGGCCCGACAGAGCCCGACAGGGCCCGACAGAGCCCGACAGAGCCCGACAGGGCCCGACAGAGCCCGACAGAGCCCAGTAGAGCCTGACAGAGCCCGACAGAGCCCGACAGAGCCCGACAGGGCCCAGTAGAGCCCGACAGAGCCCGACAGAGCCCGACAGAGCCCGACAGGGCCCGACAGAGCCCGACAGAGCCCGACAGGGCCCGACAGGGCCCGACAGGGCCCGACAGGGCCCGACAGAGCCCGACAGAGCCCGACAGGGCCCCACAGAGCCCGAAAGAGCCCGACAAAGCCCAGTAGAGCCCGACAGAGCCCGACAGAGCCCGACAGAGCCCGACAGAGCCCAGTAGAGCCCGACAGAGCCCGACAGGGCCCGACAGGGCCTGACAGAGCCCGACAGAGCCCGACAGGGCCCAGTAGAGCCCGACAGAGCCCGACAGAGCCCGACAGAGCCCAGTAGAGCCCGACAGAGCCCGACAGAGCCCGACAGGGCCCGACAGGGCCCGACAGGGCCCGACAGGGCCCGACAGAGCCCGACAGGGCCCGACAGGGCCCGACAGAGCCCAGTAGAGCCCGACAGAGCCCGACAGAGCCCGTCAGAGCCCGACAGGGCCCGACAGGGCCCGACAGGGCCCGACAGGGCCCGACAGAGCCCGACAGGGCCCGACAGGGCCCGACAGAGCCCAGTAGAGCCCGACAGAGCCCGACAGAGCCCGTCAGAGCCCGACAGGGCCCGACAGGGCCCGACAGGGCCCAGTAGAGCCCGACAGAGCCCGACAGAGCCCGACAGAGCCCGACAGGGCCCGACAGAGCCCGACAGGGCCCGACAGGGCCCGACAGGGCCCAGTAGAGCCCGACAGAGCCCGACAGAGCCCGACAGAGCCCGACAGGGCCCGACAGGGCCCGACAGAGCCCGACAGAGCCCGACAGAGCCCGACAGGGCCCGACAGGGTACGACAGAGCCCGACAGGGCCCGACAGGGCCCAGTAGAGACCGACAGAGCCCGACAGAGCCCGACAGAGCCCGACAGGGCCCGACAGGGCCCAGTAGAGCCCGACAGAGCCCGACAGAGCCCGACAGAGCCCAGTAGAGCCCAGTAGAGCCCGACAGAGCCCGACACAGCCCGACAGAGCCCGACACAGCCCGACAGAGCCCGACAGAGCCCGACAGGGCCCGACAGAGCCCGACAGGGCCCGACAGAGCCCGACAGAGCCCGACAGGGCCCGACAGAGCCCGACAGAGCCCGACACGGCCCAGTAGAGCCCGACAGAGCCCGACAGAGCCCGACAGAACCCGACAGGGCCCAGTAGAGCCCGACAGAGCCCGACAGGGCCCGACAGAGCCCGACAGAGCCCGACAGAGCCCGACAGCGCCCGACAGCGCCCGACAGGGCCCAGTAGAGCCCGACAGAGCCCGACAGAGCCCGACAGAGCCCAACAGGGCCCGACAGGGCCCGACAGAGCCCGACAGGGCCCGACAGGGCCCAGTAGAGCCCGACAGAGCCCGACAGAGCCCGACAGAGCCCGACAGAGCCCAGTAGAGCCCGACAGAGCCCGACAGAGCCCGACAGGGCCCGACAGGGCCCGACAGGGCCCGACAGAGCCCGACAGGGCCCGACAGGGCCCGACAGGGCCCAGTAGAGCCCGACAGAGCCCGACAGAGCCCGACAGAGCCCGACAGGGCCCGACAGGGCCCGACAGGGCCCAGTAGAGCCCGACAGAGCCCGACAGAGCCCGACAGAGCCCGACAGGGCCCGACAGAGCCCGACAGGGCCCGACAGAGCCCGACAGGGCCCGACAGGGCCCAGTAGAGCCCGACAGAGCCCGACAGAGCCCGACAGGGCCCGACAGGGCCCGACAGGGCCCAGTAGAGCCCGACAGGGCCCAGTAGAGCCCGACAGAGCCCGACAGAGCCCGACAGAGCCCGACAGGGCCCGACAGGGCCCGACAGAGCCCGACAGGGCCCGACAGGGTACGACAGAGCCCGACAGGGCCCGACAGGGCCCAGTAGAGCCCGACAGAGCCCGACAGAGCCCGACAGGGCCCGACAGGGCCCGACAGGGCCCAGTAGAGCCCGACAGAGCCCGACAGAGCCCGACAGAGCCCAGTAGAGCCCAGTAGAGCCCGACACAGCCCGACAGAGCCCGACAGAGCCCGACAGGGCCCGACAGGGCCCGACAGGGCCCGACAGAGCCCGACAGAGCCCGACAGAGCCCGACAGGGCCCGACAGAGCCCGACAGAGCCCGACAGGGCCCAGTAGAGCCCGACAGAGCCCGACAGAGCCCGACAGAACCCGACAGGGCCCAGTAGAGCCCGACAGAGCCCGACAGAGCCCGACAGAGCCCGACAGCGCCCGACAGGGCCCAGTAGAGCCCGACAGAGCCCGACAGAGCCCGACAGAGCCCGACAGGGCCCGACAGAGCCCGACAGAGCCCGACAGGGCCCGACAGGGCCCAGTAGAGCCCGACAGAGCCCAACAGGGCCCGACAGAGCCCGACAGAGCCCGACAGAGCCCGACAGGGCCCAGTAGAGCCCGACAGAGCCCGACAGAGCCCGACAGAGCCCGACAGGGCCCGACAGAGCCCGACAGAGCCCGACAGGGCCCAGTAGAGCCCGACAGAGCCCGACAGAGCCCGACAGAGCCCGATAGAGCCCAGTAGAGCCCGACAGAGCCCGACAGAGCCCGACAGAGCCCGACAGGGCCCGACAGAGCCCGACAGGGCCCGACAGGGCCCGACAGAGCCCGACAGGGCCCGACAGGGCCCGACAGGGCCCGACAGAGCCCAGTAGAGCCCGACAGAGCCCGACAGAGCCCGTCAGAGCCCGACAGGGCCCGACAGGGCCCGACAGGGCCCAGTAGAGCCCGACAGAGCCCGACAGAGCCCGACAGAGCCCGACAGAGCCCGACAGGGCCCGACAGAGCCCGACAGGGCCCGACAGGGCCCGACAGGGCCCAGTAGAGCCCGACAGAGCCCGACAGAGCCCGACAGAGCCCGACAGGGCCCGACAGGGCCCGACAGAGCCCGACAGAGCCCGACAGGGCCCGACAGGGTACGACAGAGCCCGACAGGGCCCGACAGAGCCCGACAGGGCCCGACAGGGCCCGACAGGGTACGACAGAGCCCGACAGAGCCCGACAGAGCCCGACAGGGCCCGACAGAGCCCGACAGAGCCCGACAGAGCCCGACAGGGCCCGACAGGGTACGACAGAGCCCGACAGAGCCCGACAGAGCCCGACAGAGCCCGACAGGGCCCGACAGGGCCCAGTAGAGCCCGACAGAGCCCGACAGAGCCCGACAGAGCCCAGTAGAGCCCAGTAGAGCCCGACAGAGCCCGACACAGCCCGACAGAGCCCGACACAGCCCGACAGAGCCCGACAGAGCCCGACAGGGCCCGACAGAGCCCGACAGGGCCCGACAGAGCCCGACAGAGCCCGACAGGGCCCGACAGAGCCCAGTAGAGCCCGACAGAGCCCGACAGAGCCCGACAGAGCCCGACAGGGCCCGACAGAGCCCGACAGAGCCCGACAGGGCCCGACAGGGCCCGACAGGGCCCAGTAGAGCCCGACAGAGCCCGACAGAGCCCAGTAGAGCCCAGTAGAGCCCGACAGGGCCCATTAGAGCCCGACAGAGCCCGACAGAGCCTGACAGAGCCCGACAGGGCCCGACAGGGCCCGACAGAGCCCGACAGAGCCCGACAGAGCCCGACAGGGCCCGACAGGGCCCGACAGGGCCCGACAGGGCCCGACAGAGCCCGACAGGGCCCGACAGAGCCCGACAGGGCCCGACAGGGCCCAGTAGAGCCCGACAGAGCCCGACAGGGCCCAGTAGAGCCCGACAGAGCCCGATAGAGCCCGACAGGGCCCGACAGGGCCCGACAGGGCCCAGTAGAGCCCGACAGAGCCCGACAGAGCCCAGTAGAGCCCGACAGAGCCCGACAGAGCCCGACAGAGCCCGACAGGGCCCGACAGGGCCCAGTAGAGCCCGACAGAGCCCGACAGAGCCCAGTAGAGCCCAGTAGAGCCCGACAGAGCCCGACAGGGCCCGACAGAGCCCGACAGGGCCCGACAGGGCCCGACAGAGCCCGACAGGGCCCGACAGGGCCCGACAGGGCCCAGTAGAGCCCGACAGAGCCCGACAGAGCCCAGTAGAGCCCAGTAGAGCCCGACAGGGCCCGACAGGGCCCGACAGGGCCCATTAGAGCCCGACAGAGCCCGACAGGGCCCGACAGAGCCCGACAGAGCCCGACAGAGCCCGACAGAGCCCGACAGAGCCCGACAGGGCCCGACAGAGCCCGACAGAGCCCGACAGGGCCCGACAGAGCCCGACAGAGCCCGACAGGGCCCAGCAGAGCCCGACAGAGCCCGACAGAGCCCGACAGGGCCCAGCAGAGCCCGACAGAGCCCGACAGAGCCCGACAGAGCCCGACAGAGCCCGACAGGGCCCGACAGGGCCCAGAAGAGCCCGACAGAGCCCGATAGAGCCCGACAGGGCCCAACAGGGCCCAGTAGAGCCCGACAGAGCCCGACAGAGCCCAGTAGAGCCCAGTAGAGCCCGACAGAGCGCGACAGAGCCCGACAGAGACCCACAGGGCCCGACAGGGCCCGACAGGGCCCAGTAGAGCCCGAAAGAGCCCGACAGAGCCCAGTAGAGCCCAGTAGAGCCCGACAGGGCCCGACAGGGCCCGACAGGGCCCATTAGAACCCGACAGAGCCCGACAGAGCCCGACAGGGCCCGACAGGGCCCGACAGGGCCCGACAGGGCCCGACAGAGCCCGACAGAGCCCCACAGAGCCCGAAAGAGCCCGACAAAGCCCAGTAGAGCCCGACAGAGCCCGACAGAGCCCGACAGAGCCCAGTAGAGCCCGACAGAGCCCGACAGAGCCCGACAGAGCCCGACAGGGCCCGACAGGGCCCGACAGAGCCCGACAGAGCCCGACAGGGCCCAGTAGAGCCCGACAGAGCCCGACAGAGCCCGACAGAGCCCAGTAGAGCCCGACAGAGCCCGACAGAGCCCGACAGGGCCCGACAGGGCCCGACAGGGCCCGACAGAGCCCGACAGAGCCCGACAGGGCCCGACAGGGCCCGACAGAGCCCAGTAGAGCCCGACAGAGCCCGACAGAGCCCGTCAGAGCCCGACAGGGCCCGACAGGGCCCGACAGGGCCCAGTAGAGCCCGACAGAGCCCGACAGAGCCCGACAGAGCCCGACAGAGCCCGACAGGGCCCGACAGAGCCCGACAGGGCCCGACAGGGCCCGACAGGGCCCAGTAGAGCCCGACAGAGCCCGACAGAGCCCGACAGAGCCCGACAGGGCCCGACAGGGCCCGACAGAGCCCGACAGAGCCCGACAGGGCCCGACAGGGTACGACAGAGCCCGACAGGGCCCGACAGAGCCCGACAGGGCCCGACAGGGCCCGACAGGGTACGACAGAGCCCGACAGAGCCCGACAGAGCCCGACAGGGCCCGACAGAGCCCGACAGAGCCCGACAGAGCCCGACAGGGCCCGACAGGGTACGACAGAGCCCGACAGAGCCCGACAGAGCCCGACAGAGCCCGACAGGGCCCGACAGGGCCCAGTAGAGCCCGACAGAGCCCGACAGAGCCCGACAGAGCCCAGTAGAGCCCAGTAGAGCCCGACAGAGCCCGACACAGCCCGACAGAGCCCGACACAGCCCGACAGAGCCCGACAGAGCCCGACAGGGCCCGACAGAGCCCGACAGGGCCCGACAGAGCCCGACAGAGCCCGACAGGGCCCGACAGAGCCCGACAGAGCCCGACACGGCCCAGTAGAGCCCGACAGAGCCCGACAGAGCCCGACAGAACCCGACAGGGCCCAGTAGAGCCCGACAGAGCCCGACAGGGCCCGACAGAGCCCGACAGAGCCCGACAGAGCCCGACAGCGCCCGACAGCGCCCGACAGGGCCCAGTAGAGCCCGACAGAGCCCGACAGAGCCCGACAGAGCCCGACAGGGCCCGACAGGGCCCGACAGAGCCCGACAGGGCCCGACAGGGCCCAGTAGAGCCCGACAGAGCCCGACAGAGCCCGACAGAGCCCGACAGAGCCCAGTAGAGCCCGACAGAGCCCGACAGAGCCCGACAGGGCCCGACAGGGCCCGACAGAGCCCGACAGAGCCCGACAGGGCCCGACAGGGCCCGACAGGGCCCAGTAGAGCCCGACAGAGCCCGACAGAGCCCGACAGAGCCCGACAGGGCCCGACAGGGCCCGACAGGGCCCAGTAGAGCCCGATAGAGCCCGACAGAGCCCGACAGGGCCCGACAGAGCCCGACAGGGCCCGACAGGGCCCAGTAGAGCCCGACAGAGCCCGACAGAGCCCGACAGGGCCCGACAGGGCCCGACAGGGCCCAGTAGAGCCCGACAGGGCCCAGTAGAGCCCGACAGAGCCCGACAGAGCCCGACAGAGCCCGACAGGGCCCGACAGGGCCCGACAGAGCCCGACAGGGCCCGACAGGGTACGACAGAGCCCGACAGGGCCCGACAGAGCCCAGTAGAGCCCAGTAGAGCCCGACACAGCCCGACAGAGCCCGACAGAGCCCGACAGGGCCCGACAGGGCCCGACAGGGCCCGACAGAGCCCGACAGAGCCCGACAGAGCCCGACAGGGCCCGACAGAGCCCGACAGAGCCCGACAGGGCCCAGTAGAGCCCGACAGAGCCCGACAGAGCCCGACAGAACCCGACAGGGCCCAGTAGAGCCCGACAGAGCCCGACAGAGCCCGACAGAGCCCGACAGCGCCCGACAGGGCCCAGTAGAGCCCGACAGAGCCCGACAGAGCCCGACAGAGCCCGACAGGGCCCGACAGAGCCCGACAGAGCCCGACAGGGCCCGACAGGGCCCAGTAGAGCCCGACAGAGCCCAACAGGGCCCGACAGAGCCCGACAGAGCCCGACAGAGCCCGACAGAGCCCGACAGGGCCCGACAGAGCCCGACAGAGCCCGACAGGGCCCAGTAGAGCCCGACAGAGCCCGACAGAGCCCGACAGAGCCCGATAGAGCCCAGTAGAGCCCGACAGAGCCCGACAGAGCCCGACAGAGCCCGACAGGGCCCGACAGAGCCCGACAGGGCCCGACAGGGCCCGACAGAGCCCGACAGGGCCCGACAGGGCCCGACAGGGCCCGACAGAGCCCAGTAGAGCCCGACAGAGCCCGACAGAGCCCGTCAGAGCCCGACAGGGCCCGACAGGGCCCGACAGGGCCCAGTAGAGCCCGACAGAGCCCGACAGAGCCCGACAGAGCCCGACAGAGCCCGACAGGGCCCGACAGAGCCCGACAGGGCCCGACAGGGCCCAGTAGAGCCCGACAGAGCCCGACAGAGCCCGACAGAGCCCGACAGGGCCCGACAGGGCCCGACAGAGCCCGACAGAGCCCGACAGGGCCCGACAGGGTACGACAGAGCCCGACAGGGCCCGACAGAGCCCGACAGGGCCCGACAGGGCCCGACAGGGTACGACAGAGCCCGACAGAGCCCGACAGAGCCCGACAGGGCCCGACAGAGCCCGACAGAGCCCGACAGAGCCCGACAGGGCCCGACAGGGTACGACAGAGCCCGACAGAGCCCGACAGAGCCCGACAGAGCCCGACAGGGCCCGACAGGGCCCAGTAGAGCCCGACAGAGCCCGACAGAGCCCGACAGTGCCCAGTAGAGCCCAGTAGAGCCCGACAGAGCCCGACACAGCCCGACAGAGCCCGACACAGCCCGACAGAGCCCGACAGAGCCCGACAGGGCCCGACAGAGCCCGACAGGGCCCGACAGAGCCCGACAGAGCCCGACAGGGCCCGACAGAGCCCAGTAGAGCCCGACAGAGCCCGACAGAGCCCGACAGAGCCCGACAGGGCCCGACAGAGCCCGACAGAGCCCGACAGGGCCCGACAGGGCCCGACAGGGCCCAGTAGAGCCCGACAGAGCCCGACAGAGCCCAGTAGAGCCCAGTAGAGCCCGACAGGGCCCATTAGAGCCCGACAGAGCCCGACAGAGCCTGACAGAGCCCGACAGGGCCCGACAGGGCCCGACAGAGCCCGACAGAGCCCGACAGAGCCCGACAGGGCCCGACAGGGCCCGACAGGGCCCGACAGGGCCCGACAGAGCCCGACAGGGCCCGACAGGGCCCAGTAGAGCCCGACAGAGCCCGACAGGGCCCAGTAGAGCCCGACAGAGCCCGATAGAGCCCGACAGGGCCCGACAGGGCCCGACAGGGCCCAGTAGAGCCCGACAGAGCCCGACAGAGCCCAGTAGAGCCCGACAGAGCCCGACAGAGCCCGACAGAGCCCGACAGGGCCCGACAGGGCCCAGTAGAGCCCGACAGAGCCCGACAGAGCCCAGTAGAGCCCAGTAGAGCCCGACAGAGCCCGACAGGGCCCGACAGAGCCCGACAGGGCCCGACAGGGCCCGACAGAGCCCGACAGGGCCCGACAGGGCCCGACAGGGCCCAGTAGAGCCCGACAGAGCCCGACAGAGCCCAGTAGAGCCCAGTAGAGCCCGACAGGGCCCGACAGGGCCCGACAGGGCCCATTAGAGCCCGACAGAGCCCGACAGGGCCCGACAGAGCCCGACAGAGCCCGACAGAGCCCGACAGAGCCCGACAGAGCCCGACAGGGCCCGACAGAGCCCGACAGAGCCCGACAGGGCCCGACAGAGCCCGACAGAGCCCGACAGGGCCCAGCAGAGCCCGACAGAGCCCGACAGAGCCCGACAGGGCCCAGCAGAGCCCGACAGAGCCCGACAGAGCCCGACAGAGCCCGACAGAGCCCGACAGGGCCCGACAGGGCCCAGAAGAGCCCGACAGAGCCCGATAGAGCCCGACAGGGCCCAACAGGGCCCAGTAGAGCCCGACAGAGCCCGACAGAGCCCAGTAGAGCCCAGTAGAGCCCGACAGAGCGCGACAGAGCCCGACAGAGACCCACAGGGCCCGACAGGGCCCGACAGGGCCCAGTAGAGCCCGAAAGAGCCCGACAGAGCCCAGTAGAGCCCAGTAGAGCCCGACAGGGCCCGACAGGGCCCGACAGGGCCCATTAGAACCCGACAGAGCCCGACAGAGCCCGACAGGGCCCGACAGGGCCCGACAGGGCCCGACAGGGCCCGACAGAGCCCGACAGAGCCCCACAGAGCCCGAAAGAGCCCGACAAAGCCCAGTAGAGCCCGACAGAGCCCGACAGAGCCCGACAGAGCCCAGTAGAGCCCGACAGAGCCCGACAGAGCCCGACAGAGCCCGACAGGGCCCGACAGGGCCCGACAGAGCCCGACAGAGCCCGACAGGGCCCAGTAGAGCCCGACAGAGCCCGACAGAGCCCGACAGAGCCCAGTAGAGCCCGACAGAGCCCGACAGAGCCCGACAGGGCCCGACAGGGCCCGACAGGGCCCGACAGAGCCCGACAGAGCCCGACAGGGCCCGACAGGGCCCGACAGAGCCCAGTAGAGCCCGACAGAGCCCGACAGAGCCCGTCAGAGCCCGACAGGGCCCGACAGGGCCCGACAGGGCCCAGTAGAGCCCGACAGAGCCCGACAGAGCCCGACAGAGCCCGACAGAGCCCGACAGGGCCCGACAGAGCCCGACAGGGCCCGACAGGGCCCGACAGGGCCCAGTAGAGCCCGACAGAGCCCGACAGAGCCCGACAGAGCCCGACAGGGCCCGACAGGGCCCGACAGAGCCCGACAGAGCCCGACAGGGCCCGACAGGGTACGACAGAGCCCGACAGGGCCCGACAGAGCCCGACAGGGCCCGACAGGGCCCGACAGGGTACGACAGAGCCCGACAGAGCCCGACAGAGCCCGACAGGGCCCGACAGAGCCCGACAGAGCCCGACAGAGCCCGACAGGGCCCGACAGGGTACGACAGAGCCCGACAGAGCCCGACAGAGCCCGACAGAGCCCGACAGGGCCCGACAGGGCCCAGTAGAGCCCGACAGAGCCCGACAGAGCCCGACAGAGCCCAGTAGAGCCCAGTAGAGCCCGACAGAGCCCGACACAGCCCGACAGAGCCCGACACAGCCCGACAGAGCCCGACAGAGCCCGACAGGGCCCGACAGAGCCCGACAGGGCCCGACAGAGCCCGACAGAGCCCGACAGGGCCCGACAGAGCCCGACAGAGCCCGACACGGCCCAGTAGAGCCCGACAGAGCCCGACAGAGCCCGACAGAACCCGACAGGGCCCAGTAGAGCCCGACAGAGCCCGACAGGGCCCGACAGAGCCCGACAGAGCCCGACAGAGCCCGACAGCGCCCGACAGCGCCCGACAGGGCCCAGTAGAGCCCGACAGAGCCCGACAGAGCCCGACAGAGCCCGACAGGGCCCGACAGGGCCCGACAGAGCCCGACAGGGCCCGACAGGGCCCAGTAGAGCCCGACAGAGCCCGACAGAGCCCGACAGAGCCCGACAGAGCCCAGTAGAGCCCGACAGAGCCCGACAGAGCCCGACAGGGCCCGACAGGGCCCGACAGAGCCCGACAGAGCCCGACAGGGCCCGACAGGGCCCGACAGGGCCCAGTAGAGCCCGACAGAGCCCGACAGAGCCCGACAGAGCCCGACAGGGCCCGACAGGGCCCGACAGGGCCCAGTAGAGCCCGATAGAGCCCGACAGAGCCCGACAGGGCCCGACAGAGCCCGACAGGGCCCGACAGGGCCCAGTAGAGCCCGACAGAGCCCGACAGAGCCCGACAGGGCCCGACAGGGCCCGACAGGGCCCAGTAGAGCCCGACAGGGCCCAGTAGAGCCCGACAGAGCCCGACAGAGCCCGACAGAGCCCGACAGGGCCCGACAGGGCCCGACAGAGCCCGACAGGGCCCGACAGGGTACGACAGAGCCCGACAGGGCCCGACAGGGCCCGACAGAGCCCGACAGAGCCCGACAGGGCCCGACAGAGCCCGACAGAGCCCGACAGGGCCCGACAGAACCCGACAGAGCCCGACAGGGCCCAGTAGAGCCCGACAGAGCCCGACAGAGCCCGACAGAACCCGACAGGGCCCAGTAGAGCCCGACAGAGCCCGACAGAGCCCGACAGAGCCCGACAGCGCCCGACAGGGCCCAGTAGAGCCCGACAGAGCCCGACAGAGCCCTACAGAGCCCGACAGGGCCCGACAGAGCCCGACAGAGCCCGACAGGGCCCGACAGGGCCCAGTAGAGCCCGACAGAGCCCAACAGGGCCCGACAGAGCCCGACAGAGCCCGACAGAGCCCGACAGGGCCCAGTAGAGCCCGACAGAGCCCGACAGAGCCCGACAGAGCCCGACAGGGCCCGACAGAGCCCGACAGAGCCCGACAGGGCCCAGTAGAGCCCGACAGAGCCCGACAGAGCCCGACAGAGCCCGATAGAGCCCAGTAGAGCCCGACAGAGCCCGACAGAGCCCGACAGAGCCCGACAGGGCCCGACAGGGCCCGACAGAGCCCGACAGGGCCCGACAGAGCCCAGTAGAGCCCGACAGAGCCCGACAGGGCCCGACAGAGCCCGACAGGGCCCAGTAGAGCCCGACAGAGCCCGATAGAGCCCGACAGGGCCCGACAGGGCCCGACAGGGCCCAGTAGAGCCCGACAGAGCCCGACAGAGCCCAGTAGAGCCCGACAGAGCCCGACAGAGCCCGACAGGGCCCGACAGAGCCCGACAGAGCCCGACAGGGCCCGACAGGGCCCGACAGGGCCCAGTAGAGCCCGACAGAGCCCGACAGAGCCCAGTAGAGCCCAGTAGAGCCCGACAGGGCCCATTAGAACCCGACAGAGCCCGACAGAGCCTGACAGAGCCCGACAGGGCCCGACAGGGCCCGACAGAGCCCGACAGAGCCCGACAGAGCCCGACAGGGCCCGACAGAGCCCGACAGGGCCCGACAGAGCCCGACAGAGCCCGACAGGGCCCGACAGAGCCCGACAGGGCCCGACAGGGCCCAGTAGAGCCCGACAGAGCCCGACAGGGCCCAGTAGAGCCCGACAGAGCCCGATAGAGCCCGACAGGGCCCGACAGGGCCCGACAGGGCCCAGTAGAGCCCGACAGAGCCCGACAGAGCCCAGTAGAGCCCGACAGAGCCCGACAGAGCCCGACAGAGCCCGACAGAGCCCGACAGGGCCCGACAGGGCCCAGTAGAGCCCGACAGAGCCCGACAGAGCCCAGTAGAGCCCAGTAGAGCCCGACAGAGCCCGACAGGGCCCGACAGAGCCCGACAGGGCCCGACAGGGCCCGACAGAGCCCGACAGGGCCCGACAGGGCCCGACAGGGCCCAGTAGAGCCCGACAGAGCCCGACAGAGCCCAGTAGAGCCCAGTAGAGCCCGACAGGGCCCGACAGGGCCCGACAGGGCCCATTAGAGCCCGACAGAGCCCGACAGAGCCCGACAGAGCCCGACAGAGCCCGACAGAGCCCGACAGGGCCCGACAGAGCCCGACAGAGCCCGACAGGGCCCGACAGAGCCCGACAGGGCCCGACAGGGCCCAGAAGAGCCCGACAGAGCCCGACAGAGCCCGACAGGGCCCAGCAGAGCCCGACAGAGCCCGACAGAGTCCGACAGAGCCCAGTAGAGCCCAGTAGAGCCCGACAGAGCCCGACAGAGCCCGTCAGAGCCCCACAGGGCCCGACAGGGCCCGACAGGGCCCAGTAGAGCCCGAAAGAGCCCGACAGAGCCCAGTAGAGCCCAGTAGAGCCCGACAGGGCCCGACAGGGCCCATTAGAACCCGACAGAGCCCGACAGAGCCTGACAGAGCCCGACAGGGCCCGACAGGGCCCGACAGGGCCCGACAGGGCCCATTAGAACCCGACAGAGCCCGACAGAGCCTGACAGAGCCCGACAGAGCCCGACAGGGCCCAGTAGAGCCCGACAGAGCCCGACAGAGCCCGACAGGGCCCGACAGGGCCCGACAGGGCCCGACAGAGCCCGACAGAGCCCGACAGGGCCCAGTAGAGCCCGATAGAGCCCGACAGAGCCCGACAGAGCCCGACAGGGCCCGACAGAGCCCGACAGAGCCCGACAGGGCCCGACAGGGCCCGACAGAGCCCGACAGGGCCCGATAGAGCCCGACAGGGCCCGACAGAGCCCGACAGAGCCCGACAGGGCACGACAGAGCCCGACAGAGCCCGACAGGGCCCGACAGAGCCCGACAGAGCCCGACAGAGCCCGACAGGGCCCAGTAGAGCCCGACAGAGCCCAGTAGAGCCCAGTAGAGCCCGACAGAGCCCGACAGAGCCCGACAGAGCCCGACAGGGCCCGACAGGGCCCGACAGGGCCCAGTAGAGCCCGACAGAGCCCGACAGGGCCCGACAGAGCCCGACAGAGCCCGACAGAGCCCGACAGGGCCCAGTAGAGCCCGACAGAGCCCGACAGAGCCCGACAGAGCCCGACAGGGCCCGACAGAGCCCGACAGAGCCCGACAGGGCCCAACAGGGCCCGACAGAGCCCGACAGGGCCCGACAGGGCCCGACAGAGCCCGACAGAGCCCGACAGGGCCCCACAGAGCCCGAAAGAGCCCGACAGGGCCCAGTAGAGCCCGACAGAGCCCGACAGAGCCCGACAGAGCCCAGTAGAGCCCGACAGAGCCCGACAGAGCCCGACAGGGCCCGACAGGGCCCGACAGAGCCCGACAGAGCCCGACAGAGCCCGACAGGGCCCAGTAGAGCCCGACAGAGCCCGACAGAGCCCGACAGAGCCCGACAGAGCCCAGTAGAGCCCGACAGAGCCCGACAGAGCCCGACAGGGCCCGACAGGGCCCGACAGAGCCCGACAGAGCCCGACAGGGCCCGACAGGGCCCGACAGAGCCCAGTAGAGCCCGACAGAGCCCAACAGGGCCCGACAGGGCCCGACAGAGCCCGACAGGGCCCGACAGGGCCCAGTAGAGCCCGACAGAGCCCGACAGAGCCCGACAGAGCCCGACAGAGCCCAGTAGAGCCCGACAGAGCCCGACAGAGCCCGACAGGGCCCGACAGGGCCCGACAGGGCCCGACAGAGCCCGACAGGGCCCGACAGGGCCCGACAGTGCCCAGTAGAGCCCGACAGAGCCCGACAGATCCCGACAGAGCCCGACAGGGCCCGACAGGGCCCGACAGGGCCCAGTAGAGCCCGACAGAGCCCGACAGAGCCCGACAGAGCCCGACAGGGCCCGACAGAGCCCGACAGGGCCCGACAGAGCCCGACAGGGCCCGACAGGGCCCAGTAGAGCCCGACAGAGCCCGACAGAGCCCGACAGGGCCCGACAGGGCCCGACAGGGCCCAGTAGAGCCCGACAGGGCCCAGTAGAGCCCGACAGAGCCCGACAGAGCCCGACAGAGCCCGACAGGGCCCGACAGGGCCCGACAGAGCCCGACAGGGCCCGACAGGGTACGACAGAGCCCGACAGGGCCCGACAGGGCCCAGTAGAGCCCGACAGAGCCCGACAGAGCCCGACAGGGCCCGACAGGGCCCGACAGGGCCCAGTAGAGCCCGACAGAGCCCGACAGAGCCCGACAGAGCCCAGTAGAGCCCAGTAGAGCCCGACACAGCCCGACAGAGCCCGACAGAGCCCGACAGGGCCCGACAGGGCCCGACAGGGCCCGACAGAGCCCGACAGAGCCCGACAGAGCCCGACAGGGCCCGACAGAACCCGACAGAGCCCGACAGGGCCCAGTAGAGCCCGACAGAGCCCGACAGAGCCCGACAGAACCCGACAGGGCCCAGTAGAGCCCGACAGAGCCCGACAGAGCCCGACAGAGCCCGACAGCGCCCGACAGGGCCCAGTAGAGCCCGACAGAGCCCGACAGAGCCCGACAGAGCCCGACAGGGCCCGACAGAGCCCGACAGAGCCCGACAGGGCCCGACAGGGCCCAGTAGAGCCCGACAGAGCCCAACAGGGCCCGACAGAGCCCGACAGAGCCCGACAGAGCCCGACAGGGCCCAGTAGAGCCCGACAGAGCCCGACAGAGCCCGACAGAGCCCGACAGGGCCCGACAGAGCCCGACAGAGCCCGACAGGGCCCAGTAGAGCCCGACAGAGCCCGACAGAGCCCGACAGAGCCCGATAGAGCCCAGTAGAGCCCGACAGAGCCCGACAGAGCCCGACAGAGCCCGACAGGGCCCGACAGAGCCCGACAGGGCCCGACAGGGCCCGACAGAGCCCGACAGGGCCCGACAGAGCCCAGTAGAGCCCGACAGAGCCCGACAGGGCCCGACAGAGCCCGACAGGGCCCAGTAGAGCCCGACAGAGCCCGATAGAGCCCGACAGGGCCCGACAGGGCCCGACAGGGCCCAGTAGAGCCCGACAGAGCCCGACAGAGCCCAGTAGAGCCCGACAGAGCCCGACAGAGCCCGACAGAGCCCGACAGGGCCCGACAGAGCCCGACAGAGCCCGACAGGGCCCGACAGGGCCCGACAGGGCCCAGTAGAGCCCGACAGAGCCCGACAGAGCCCAGTAGAGCCCAGTAGAGCCCGACAGGGCCCATTAGAGCCCGACAGAGCCCGACAGAGCCTGACAGAGCCCGACAGGGCCCGACAGGGCCCGACAGAGCCCGACAGAGCCCGACAGAGCCCGACAGGGCCCGACAGGGCCCGACAGGGCCCGACAGGGCCCGACAGAGCCCGACAGGGCCCGACAGAGCCCGACAGGGCCCGACAGGGCCCAGTAGAGCCCGACAGAGCCCGACAGGGCCCAGTAGAGCCCGACAGAGCCCGATAGAGCCCGACAGGGCCCGACAGGGCCCGACAGGGCCCAGTAGAGCCCGACAGAGCCCGACAGAGCCCAGTAGAGCCCGACAGAGCCCGACAGAGCCCGACAGAGCCCGACAGGGCCCGACAGGGCCCAGTAGAGCCCGACAGAGCCCGACAGAGCCCAGTAGAGCCCAGTAGAGCCCGACAGAGCCCGACAGGGCCCGACAGAGCCCGACAGGGCCCGACAGGGCCCGACAGGGCCCGACAGGGCCCAGTAGAGCCCGACAGAGCCCGACAGAGCCCAGTAGAGCCCAGTAGAGCCCGACAGGGCCCGACAGGGCCCGACAGGGCCCATTAGAGCCCGACAGAGCCCGACAGGGCCCGACAGAGCCCGACAGAGCCCGACAGAGCCCGACAGAGCCCGACAGGGCCCGACAGAGCCCGACAGAGCCCGACAGGGCCCGACAGAGCCCGACAGAGCCCGACAGGGCCCAGCAGAGCCCGACAGAGCCCGACAGAGCCCGACAGGGCCCAGCAGAGCCCGACAGAGCCCGACAGAGCCCGACAGAGCCCGACAGAGCCCGACAGGGCCCGACAGGGCCCAGAAGAGCCCGACAGAGCCCGATAGAGCCCGACAGGGCCCAACAGGGCCCAGTAGAGCCCGACAGAGCCCGACAGAGCCCAGTAGAGCCCAGTAGAGCCCGACAGAGCGCGACAGAGCCCGACAGAGACCCACAGGGCCCGACAGGGCCCGACAGGGCCCAGTAGAGCCCGAAAGAGCCCGACAGAGCCCAGTAGAGCCCAGTAGAGCCCGACAGGGCCCGACAGGGCCCGACAGGGCCCATTAGAACCCGACAGAGCCCGACAGAGCCCGACAGGGCCCGACAGGGCCCGACAGGGCCCGACAGGGCCCGACAGAGCCCGACAGAGCCCGACAGGGCCCCACAGAGCCCGAAAGAGCCCGACAAAGCCCAGTAGAGCCCGACAGAGCCCGACAGAGCCCGACAGAGCCCAGTAGAGCCCGACAGAGCCCGACAGAGCCCGACAGAGCCCGACAGGGCCCGACAGGGCCCGACAGAGCCCGACAGAGCCCGACAGGGCCCAGTAGAGCCCGACAGAGCCCGACAGAGCCCGACAGAGCCCAGTAGAGCCCGACAGAGCCCGACAGAGCCCGACAGGGCCCGACAGGGCCCGACAGGGCCCGACAGAGCCCGACAGAGCCCGACAGGGCCCGACAGGGCCCGACAGAGCCCAGTAGAGCCCGACAGAGCCCGACAGAGCCCGTCAGAGCCCGACAGGGCCCGACAGGGCCCGACAGGGCCCAGTAGAGCCCGACAGAGCCCGACAGAGCCCGACAGAGCCCGACAGAGCCCGACAGGGCCCGACAGAGCCCGACAGGGCCCGACAGGGCCCGACAGGGCCCAGTAGAGCCCGACAGAGCCCGACAGAGCCCGACAGAGCCCGACAGGGCCCGACAGGGCCCGACAGAGCCCGACAGAGCCCGACAGGGCCCGACAGGGTACGACAGAGCCCGACAGGGCCCGACAGAGCCCGACAGGGCCCGACAGGGCCCGACAGGGTACGACAGAGCCCGACAGAGCCCGACAGAGCCCGACAGGGCCCGACAGAGCCCGACAGAGCCCGACAGAGCCCGACAGGGCCCGACAGGGTACGACAGAGCCCGACAGAGCCCGACAGAGCCCGACAGAGCCCGACAGGGCCCGACAGGGCCCAGTAGAGCCCGACAGAGCCCGACAGAGCCCGACAGAGCCCAGTAGAGCCCAGTAGAGCCCGACAGAGCCCGACACAGCCCGACAGAGCCCGACACAGCCCGACAGAGCCCGACAGAGCCCGACAGGGCCCGACAGAGCCCGACAGGGCCCGACAGAGCCCGACAGAGCCCGACAGGGCCCGACAGAGCCCGACAGAGCCCGACACGGCCCAGTAGAGCCCGACAGAGCCCGACAGAGCCCGACAGAACCCGACAGGGCCCAGTAGAGCCCGACAGAGCCCGACAGGGCCCGACAGAGCCCGACAGAGCCCGACAGAGCCCGACAGCGCCCGACAGCGCCCGACAGGGCCCAGTAGAGCCCGACAGAGCCCGACAGAGCCCGACAGAGCCCGACAGGGCCCGACAGGGCCCGACAGAGCCCGACAGGGCCCGACAGGGCCCAGTAGAGCCCGACAGAGCCCGACAGAGCCCGACAGAGCCCGACAGAGCCCAGTAGAGCCCGACAGAGCCCGACAGAGCCCGACAGGGCCCGACAGGGCCCGACAGAGCCCGACAGAGCCCGACAGGGCCCGACAGGGCCCGACAGGGCCCAGTAGAGCCCGACAGAGCCCGACAGAGCCCGACAGAGCCCGACAGGGCCCGACAGAGCCCGACAGGGCCCGACAGGGCCCAGTAGAGCCCGACAGAGCCCGACAGAGCCCGACAGGGCCCGACAGGGCCCGACAGGGCCCAGTAGAGCCCGACAGGGCCCAGTAGAGCCCGACAGAGCCCGACAGAGCCCGACAGAGCCCGACAGGGCCCGACAGGGCCCGACAGAGCCCGACAGGGCCCGACAGGGTACGACAGAGCCCGACAGGGCCCGACAGGGCCCGACAGAGCCCGACAGAGCCCGACAGGGCCCGACAGAGCCCGACAGAGCCCGACAGGGCCCGACAGAACCCGACAGAGCCCGACAGGGCCCAGTAGAGCCCGACAGAGCCCGACAGAGCCCGACAGAACCCGACAGGGCCCAGTAGAGCCCGACAGAGCCCGACAGAGCCCGACAGAGCCCGACAGCGCCCGACAGGGCCCAGTAGAGCCCGACAGAGCCCGACAGAGCCCTACAGAGCCCGACAGGGCCCGACAGAGCCCGACAGAGCCCGACAGGGCCCGACAGGGCCCAGTAGAGCCCGACAGAGCCCAACAGGGCCCGACAGAGCCCGACAGAGCCCGACAGAGCCCGACAGGGCCCAGTAGAGCCCGACAGAGCCCGACAGAGCCCGACAGAGCCCGACAGGGCCCGACAGAGCCCGACAGAGCCCGACAGGGCCCAGTAGAGCCCGACAGAGCCCGACAGAGCCCGACAGAGCCCGATAGAGCCCAGTAGAGCCCGACAGAGCCCGACAGAGCCCGACAGAGCCCGACAGGGCCCGACAGGGCCCGACAGAGCCCGACAGGGCCCGACAGAGCCCAGTAGAGCCCGACAGAGCCCGACAGGGCCCGACAGAGCCCGACAGGGCCCAGTAGAGCCCGACAGAGCCCGATAGAGCCCGACAGGGCCCGACAGGGCCCGACAGGGCCCAGTAGAGCCCGACAGAGCCCGACAGAGCCCAGTAGAGCCCGACAGAGCCCGACAGAGCCCGACAGGGCCCGACAGAGCCCGACAGAGCCCGACAGGGCCCGACAGGGCCCGACAGGGCCCAGTAGAGCCCGACAGAGCCCGACAGAGCCCAGTAGAGCCCAGTAGAGCCCGACAGGGCCCATTAGAGCCCGACAGAGCCCGACAGAGCCTGACAGAGCCCGACAGGGCCCGACAGGGCCCGACAGAGCCCGACAGAGCCCGACAGAGCCCGACAGGGCCCGACAGAGCCCGACAGGGCCCGACAGAGCCCGACAGAGCCCGACAGGGCCCGACAGAGCCCGACAGGGCCCGACAGGGCCCAGTAGAGCCCGACAGAGCCCGACAGGGCCCAGTAGAGCCCGACAGAGCCCGATAGAGCCCGACAGGGCCCGACAGGGCCCGACAGGGCCCAGTAGAGCCCGACAGAGCCCGACAGAGCCCAGTAGAGCCCGACAGAGCCCGACAGAGCCCGACAGAGCCCGACAGAGCCCGACAGGGCCCGACAGGGCCCAGTAGAGCCCGACAGAGCCCGACAGAGCCCAGTAGAGCCCAGTAGAGCCCGACAGAGCCCGACAGGGCCCGACAGAGCCCGACAGGGCCCGACAGGGCCCGACAGAGCCCGACAGGGCCCGACAGGGCCCGACAGGGCCCAGTAGAGCCCGACAGAGCCCGACAGAGCCCAGTAGAGCCCAGTAGAGCCCGACAGGGCCCGACAGGGCCCGACAGGGCCCATTAGAGCCCGACAGAGCCCGACAGAGCCCGACAGAGCCCGACAGAGCCCGACAGAGCCCGACAGGGCCCGACAGAGCCCGACAGAGCCCGACAGGGCCCGACAGAGCCCGACAGGGCCCGACAGGGCCCAGAAGAGCCCGACAGAGCCCGACAGAGCCCGACAGGGCCCAGCAGAGCCCGACAGAGCCCGACAGAGTCCGACAGAGCCCAGTAGAGCCCAGTAGAGCCCGACAGAGCCCGACAGAGCCCGTCAGAGCCCCACAGGGCCCGACAGGGCCCGACAGGGCCCAGTAGAGCCCGAAAGAGCCCGACAGAGCCCAGTAGAGCCCAGTAGAGCCCGACAGGGCCCGACAGGGCCCATTAGAACCCGACAGAGCCCGACAGAGCCTGACAGAGCCCGACAGGGCCCGACAGGGCCCGACAGGGCCCGACAGGGCCCATTAGAACCCGACAGAGCCCGACAGAGCCTGACAGAGCCCGACAGAGCCCGACAGGGCCCAGTAGAGCCCGACAGAGCCCGACAGAGCCCGACAGGGCCCGACAGGGCCCGACAGGGCCCGACAGAGCCCGACAGAGCCCGACAGGGCCCAGTAGAGCCCGATAGAGCCCGACAGAGCCCGACAGAGCCCGACAGGGCCCGACAGAGCCCGACAGAGCCCGACAGGGCCCGACAGGGCCCGACAGAGCCCGACAGGGCCCGATAGAGCCCGACAGGGCCCGACAGAGCCCGACAGAGCCCGACAGGGCACGACAGAGCCCGACAGAGCCCGACAGGGCCCGACAGAGCCCGACAGAGCCCGACAGAGCCCGACAGGGCCCAGTAGAGCCCGACAGAGCCCAGTAGAGCCCAGTAGAGCCCGACAGAGCCCGACAGAGCCCGACAGAGCCCGACAGGGCCCGACAGGGCCCGACAGGGCCCAGTAGAGCCCGACAGAGCCCGACAGGGCCCGACAGAGCCCGACAGAGCCCGACAGAGCCCGACAGGGCCCAGTAGAGCCCGACAGAGCCCGACAGAGCCCGACAGAGCCCGACAGGGCCCGACAGAGCCCGACAGAGCCCGACAGGGCCCAACAGGGCCCGACAGAGCCCGACAGGGCCCGACAGGGCCCGACAGAGCCCGACAGAGCCCGACAGGGCCCCACAGAGCCCGAAAGAGCCCGACAGGGCCCAGTAGAGCCCGACAGAGCCCGACAGAGCCCGACAGAGCCCAGTAGAGCCCGACAGAGCCCGACAGAGCCCGACAGGGCCCGACAGGGCCCGACAGAGCCCGACAGAGCCCGACAGAGCCCGACAGGGCCCAGTAGAGCCCGACAGAGCCCGACAGAGCCCGACAGAGCCCGACAGAGCCCAGTAGAGCCCGACAGAGCCCGACAGAGCCCGACAGGGCCCGACAGGGCCCGACAGAGCCCGACAGAGCCCGACAGGGCCCGACAGGGCCCGACAGAGCCCAGTAGAGCCCGACAGAGCCCGACAGAGCCCGACAGAGCCCGACAGGGCCCGACAGGGCCCGACAGGGCCCAGTAGAGCCCGACAGAGCCCGACAGAGCCCGACAGAGCCCGACAGGGCCCGACAGAGACCGAGAGGGCCCGACAGGGCCCGACAGGGCCCGACAGAGCCCAGTAGAGCCCGACAGAGCCCGACAGAGCCCGACAGGGCCCGACAGGGCCCAGTAGAGCCCGACAGAGCCCGACAGAGCCCGACAGAGCCCGACAGGGCCCGACAGGGCCCGACAGGGCCCGACAGGGCCCGACAGGGCCCGACAGGGTACGACAGAGCCCGACAGGGCCCGACAGGGCCCAGTAGAGCCCGACAGAGCCCGACAGGGCCCGACAGGGCCCAGTAGAGCCCGACAGAGCCCGACAGAGCCCGACAGAGCCCAGTAGAGCCCAGTAGAGCCCGACAGAGCCCGACAGAGCCCGACAGGGCCCGACAGAGCCCGACAGGGCCCGACAGAGCCCGACAGGGCCCGACAGAGCCCGACAGACCCCGACAGAGCCCGACAGAGCCCGACAGAGCCCGACAGGGCCCAGTAGAGCCCGACAGAGCCCGACAGAGCCCGACAGAACCCGACAGGGCCCAGTAGAGCCCGACAGAGCCCGACAGGGCCCGACAGAGCCCGACAGAGCCCGACAGAGCCCGACAGCGCCCGACAGGGCCCAGTAGAGCCCGACAGAGCCCGACAGAGCCCGACAGAGCCCGACAGGGCCCGACAGGGCCCGACAGAGCCCGACAGGGCCCGACAGGGCCCAGTAGAGCCCGACAGAGCCCAACAGGGCCCGACAGAGCCCGACAGAGCCCGACAGGGCCCAGTAGAGCCCGATAGAGCCCGACAGAGCCCGACAGAGCCCGACAGGGCCCGACAGGGCCCGACAGAGCCCGACAGGGCCCGACAGGGCCCGACAGAGCCCGACAGGGCCCGACAGAGCCCGACAGGGCCCGACAGAGCCCGACAGAGCCCGACAGACCCCGACAGGGCATGACAGAGCCCGACAGAGCCCGACAGGGCCCGACAGAGCCCGACAGAGCCCGACAGAGCCCGACAGGGCCCAGTAGAGCCCGACAGAGCCCAGTAGAGCCCAGTAGAGCCCGACAGAGCCCGACAGAGCCCGACAGAGCTCGACAGGGCCCGACAGGGCCCGACAGGGCCCAGTAGAGCCCGACAGAGCCCGACAGGGCCCGACAGAGCCCGACAGAGCCCGACAGGGCCCGACAGAGCCCGACAGAGCCCAGTAGAGCCTGACAGAGCCCGACAGAGCCCGACAGAGCCCGACAGGGCCCAGTAGAGCCCGACAGGGCCCAGTAGAGCCCGACAGAGCCCGACAGAGCCCGACAGAGCCCGACAGGGCCCGACAGAGCCCGACAGAGCCCGACAGGGCCCGACAGGGCCCGACAGGGCCCGACAGAGCCCGACAGAGCCCGACAGAGCCCGACAGGGCCCCACAGAGCCCGAAAGAGCCCGACAAAGCCCAGTAGAGCCCGACAGAGCCCGACAGAGCCCGACAGAGCCCGACAGAGCCCAGTAGAACCCGACAGAGCCCGACAGAGCCCGACAGAGCCCGACAGGGCCCGACAGGGCCCGACAGAGCCCGACAGAGCCCGACAGAGCCCGACAGGGCCCAGTAGAGCCCGACAGAGCCCGACAGAGCCCGACAGAGCCCGACAGAGCCCAGTAGAGCCCGACAGAGCCCGACAGAGCCCGACAGGGCCCGACAGGGCCCGACAGAGCCCGACAGAGCCCGACAGTGCCCGACAGGGCCCGACAGAGCCCAGTAGAGCCCGACAGAGCCCGACAGAGCCCGACAGGGCCCGACAGAGCCCGACAGGGCCCGACAGGGCCCGACAGGGCCCGACAGAGCCCAGTAGAGCCCGACAGAGCCCGACAGAGCCCGACAGAGCCCGACAGGGCCCGACAGGGCCCGACAGAGCCCGACAGGGCCCGACAGGGTACGACAGAGCCCGACAGGGCCCGACAGGGCCCAGTAGAGCCCGACAGAGCCCGACAGAGCCCGACAGAGCCCGACAGGGCCCAGTAGAGCCCGACAGAGCCCGACAGAGCCCGACAGAGCCCAGTAGAGCCCAGTAGAGCCCGACAGAGCCCGACACAGCCCGACAGAGCCCGACAGAGCCCGACAGGGCCCGACAGAGCCCGACAGGGCCCGACAGAGCCCGACAGAGCCCGACAGAGCCCGACAGAGCCCGACAGGGCCCGACAGAGCCCGACAGAGCCCGACAGGGCCCAGTAGAGCCCGACAGAGCCCGACAGAGCCCGACAGAACCCGACAAAGCCCAGTAGAGCCCGACAGAGCCCGACAGGGCCCGACAGAGCCCGACAGAGCCCGACAGAGCCCGACAGCGCCCAGTAGAGCCCGACAGAGCCCGACAGAGCCCGACAGAGCCCGACAGGGCCCGACAGAGCCCGACAGAGCCCGACAGGGCCCGACAGGGCCCAGTAGAGCCCGACAGAGCCCGACAGAGCCCGACAGAGCCCAGTAGAGCCCGACAGAGCCCGACAGAGCCCGACAGGGCCCGACAGGGCCCGACAGAGCCCGACAGAGCCCGACAGGGCCCGACAGAGCCCGACAGAGCCCGACAGGGCCCGACAGGGCCCAGTAGAGCCCGACAGAGCCCGACAGAGCCCAGTAGAGCCCGACAGAGCCCGACAGAGCCCGACAGAGCCCGACAGAGCCCGACAGAGCCCGACAGGGCCCGACAGAGCCCGACAGAGCCCGACAGGGCCCGACAGGGCCCAGTAGAGCCCGACAGAGCCCGACAGAGCCCGACAGAGCCCGACAGAGCCCAGTAGAGCCCGACAGAGCCCGACAGAGCCCGACAGGGCCCGACAGGGCCCAGTAGAGCCCGACAGAGCCCGACAGAGCCCGACAGGGCCCGACAGGGCCCGACAGGGCCCAGTAGAGCCCGACAGAGCCCGACAGAGCCCGACAGAGCCCGACAGGGCCCGACAGAGCCCAGTAGAGCCCGACAGAGCCCGACAGAGCCCGACAGAGCCCGACAGAGCCCGACAGGGCCCGACAGGGCCCGACAGGGCCCAGTAGAGCCCGACAGGGCCCAGTAGAGCCCGACAGAGCCCGACAGAGCCCGACAGGGCCCGACAGGGCCCGACAGAGCCCGACAGAGCCCGACAGGGTACGACAGAGCCCGACAGGGCCCGACAGGGCCCAGTAGAGCCCGACAGAGCCCGACAGAGCCCGACAGGGCCCGACAGGGCCCAGTAGAGCCCGACAGAGCCCGACAGAGCCCGACAGAGCCCAGTAGAGCCCAGTAGAGCCCGACAGAGCCCGACAGAGCCCGACAGAGCCCGACAGAGCCCGACAGGGCCCGACAGAGCCCGACAGGGCCCGACAGAGCCCGACAGGGCCCGACAGGGCCCGACAGAGCCCGACAGAGCCCGACAGGGCCCAGTAGAGCCCGACAGAGCCCGACAGAGCCCGACAGGGCCCGACAGGGCCCAGAAGAGCCCGACAGAGCCCGATAGGGCCCGACAGAGCCCGACAGAGCCCGACAGAGCCCGACAGCGCCCGACAGGGCCCAGTAGAGCCCGACAGAGCCCGACAGAGCCCGACAGAGCCCGACAGGGCCCGACAGAGCCCGACAGAGCCCGACAGGGCCCGACAGGGCCCAGTAGAGCCCGACAGAGCCCAACAGGGCCCGAAAGAGCCCGACAGAGCCCGACAGAGCCCGACAGGGCCCAGTAGAGCCCGACAGAGCCCGACAGAGCCCGACAGAGCCCGACAGGGCCCGACAGAGCCCGACAGAGCCCGACAGGGCCCGACAGAGCCCGACAGAGCCCGACAGGGCCCAGTAGAGCCCGACAGAGCCCGACAGAGCCCGACAGAGCCCAGTAGAGCCCGACAGAGCCCGACAGAGCCCGACAGAGGCCGACAGGGCCCGACAGAGCCCGACAGGGCCCGACAGGGCCCGACAGAGCCCGACAGGGCCCGACAGAGCCCAGTAGAGCCCGACAGAGCCCGACAGGGCCCGACAGAGCCCGACAGGGCCCAGTAGAGCCCGACAGAGCCCGATAGAGCCCGACAGGGCCCGACAGGGCCCAGTAGAGCCCGACAGAGCCCGACAGAGCCCAGTAGAGCCCAGTAGAGCCCGACAGAGCCCGACAGAGCCCGACAGGGCCCGACAGGGCCCGACAGGGCCCAGTAGAGCCCGACAGAGCCCGACAGAGCCCAGTAGAGCCCAGTAGAGCCCGACAGGGCCCGACAGGGCCCGACAGGGCCCATTAGAGCCCGACAGGGCCCATTAGAGCCCGACAGAGCCCGACAGAGCCTGACAGAGCCCGACAGGGCCCGACAGAGCCCGACAGAGCCCGACAGAGCCCGACAGGGCCCGACAGAGCCCGACAGAGCCCGACAGGGCCCGACAGGGCCCGACAGAGCCCGACAGGGCCCGACAGAGCCCGACAGAGCCCGACAGGGCCCGACAGAGCCCGACAGAGCCCGACAGGGCCCAGCAGAGCCCGACAGAGCCCGACAGAGCCCGACAGAGCCCGACAGAGCCCGACAGGGCCCGACAGGGCCCGACAGGGCCCGACAGAGCCCGACAGAGCCCGACAGGGCCCGACAGAGCCCGACAGGGCCCAGTACAGCCCGACAGAGCCCGATAGAGCCCGACAGGGCCCAACAGGGCCCAGTAGAGCCCGACAGAGCCCAGTAGAGCCCAGTAGAGCCCGACAGAGCCCGACAGAGCCCGACAGAGCCCGACAGGGCCCGACAGAGCCCGACAGAGCCCGACAGGGCCCGACAGGGCCCAGTAGAGCCCGAAAGAGCCCGACAGAGCCCAGTAGAGCCCAGTAGAGCCCGACAGGGCCCGACAGGGCCCGACAGGGCCCATTAGAGCCCGACAGAGCCCGACAGAGCCTGACAGAGCCCGACAGGGCCCGACAGGGCCCGACAGAGTCCGACAGAGCCCGACAGGGCCCAGTAGAGCCCGATAGAGCCCGACAGAGCCCGACAGAGCCCGACAGGGCCCGACAGAGCCCGACAGAGCCCGACAGGGCCCGACAGGGCCCGACAGAGCCCGACAGGGCCCGATAGAGCCCGACAGGGCCCGACAGGGCCCGACAGAGCCCGACAGGGTACGACAGA
Source organism: Caloenas nicobarica (assembly GCF_036013445.1). Lineage (NCBI taxonomy): Eukaryota > Metazoa > Chordata > Aves > Columbiformes > Columbidae > Caloenas > Caloenas nicobarica. The sequence continues at coordinate 169,352 of NW_027017224.1, forward strand.
GCCCGACAGAGCCCGACAGGGCCCGACAGAGCCCGACAGAGCCCGACAGAGCCCGACAGGGCCCAGTAGAGCCCGACAGAGCCCAGTAGAGCCCAGTAGAGCCCGACAGAGCCCGACAGAGCCCGACAGAGCCCGACAGGGCCCGACAGGGCCCGACAGGGCCCAGTAGAGCCCGACAGAGCCCGACAGGGCCCGACAGGGCCCGACAGAGCCCGACAGGGCCCGACAGAGCCCGACAGAGCCCGACAGAGCCCGACAGGGCCCAGTAGAGCCCGACAGAGCCCGACAGAGCCCGACAGAGCCCGACAGGGCCCGACAGGGCCCGACAGAGCCCGACAGGGCCCGACAGGGCCCGACAGAGCCCGACAGGGCCCGACAGGGCCCGACAGGGCCCGACAGGGCCCGACAGGGCCCGACAGAGCCCGACAGAGCCCGACAGGGCCCAACAGTACCCGACAGAGCCCGACAGGGCCCGACAGGGCCCGACAGAGCCCGACAGAGCCCGACAGGGCCCGACAGGGCCCGACAGGGCCCAGTAGAGCCCGACAGAGCCCGACAGAGCCCGACAGAGCCCGACAGAGCCCAGTAGAGCCCGACAGAGCCCGACAGAGCCCGACAGAGCCCGACAGGGCCCGACAGGGCCCGACAGAGCCCGACAGAGCCCGACAGGGCCCAGTAGAGCCCGACAGAGCCCGACAGAGCCCGACAGAGCCCGACAGAGCCCAGTAGAGCCCGACAGAGCCCGACAGGGCCCGACAGGGCCCGACAGGGCCCGACAGAGCCCGACAGGGCCCGACAGGGCCCGACAGAGCCCAGTAGAGCCCGACAGAGCCCGACAGAGCCCGACAGAGCCCGACAGGGCCCGACAGGGCCCGACAGGGCCCAGTAGAGCCCGACAGAGCCCGACAGAGCCCGACAGAGCCCGACAGGGCCCGACAGAGCCCGAGAGGCTCCGACAGGGCCCGACAGGGCCCGACAGAGCCCAGTAGAGCCCGACAGAGCCCGACAGAGCCCGACAGGGCCCGACAGGGCCCAGTAGAGCCTGACAGAGCCCGACAGAGCCCGACAGCGCCCGACAGGGCCCAGTAGAGCCCGACAGAGCCCGACAGAGCCCGACAGAGCCCGACAGGGCCCGACAGGGCCCGACAGGGCCCAGTAGAGCCCGACAGAGCCCAACAGGGCCCGACAGAGCCCGACAGAGCCCGACAGAGCCCGACAGGGCCCAGTAGAGCCCGACAGAGCCCGACAGAGCCCGACAGGGCCCGACAGGGCCCGACAGAGCCCGACAGAGCCCGACAGGGCCCGACAGAGCCCAGTAGAGCCCGACAGAGCCCGACAGAGCCCGACAGAGCCCGACAGGGCCCGACAGGGCCCGACAGAGCCCGACAGAGCCCGACAGGGCCCAGTAGAGCCTGACAGAGCCCGACAGAGCCCGACAGAGCCCGACAGAGCCCAGTAGAGCCCGACAGAGCCCGACAGAGCCCGACAGGCCCCGACAGGGCCCGACAGAGCCCGACAGAGCCCGACAGGGCCCGACAGAGCCCGACAGGGCCCAGTAGAGCCCGACAGAGCCCGACAGAGCCCGACAGAGCCCGACAGGGCCCGACAGGGCCCGACAGGGCCCGACAGGCCCCAGTAGAGCCCGACAGAGCCCGACAGAGCCCGACAGAGCCCGACAGGGCCCGACAGAGCCCGACAGAGCCCGACAGAGCCCGACAGGGCCCGACAGAGCCCGACAGGGCCCGACAGGGCCCAGTAGAGCCCGACAGAGCCCGACAGAGCCCAGTAGAGCCCAGTAGAGCTCGACAGAGCCCGACAGAGCCCGACAGAGCCCGACAGAGCCCGACAGGGCCCGACAGAGCCTGACAGGGCCCGACAGAGCCCGACAGAGCCCGACAGGGCCCAGTAGAGCCCGACAGAGCCCGACAGGGCCCGACAGAGCCCGACAGGGACCGACAGAGCCCGACAGAGCCCGACAGGGCCCGACAGGGCCCGACAGGGCCCGACAGAGCCCGACAGAGCCCGACAGAGCCCGACAGGGCCCAGTAGAGCCCAGTAGAGCCCGACAGAGCCCAGTAGAGCCCGACAGAGCCCGACAGAGCCCGACAGAGCCCGACAGGGCCCGACAGAGCCCGACAGAGCCCGACAGGACCCGACAGGACCCGACAGGGCCCAGTAGAGCCCGACAGAGCCCGACAGAGCCCGACAGAGCCCGACAGAGCCCAGTAGAGCCCGACAGAGCCCGACAGAGCCCGACAGGGCCCGACAGAGCCCGACAGAGCCCAGTAGAGCCCGACAGAGCCCGTCAGGGCCCGACAGGGCCCGACAGGGCCCAGAAGAGCCCGACAGAGCCCGACAGAGCCCAGTAGGGCCCAGTAGAGCCTGACAGAGCCCGACAGAGCCCGACAGAGCCCGACAGGGCCCGACAGAGCCCGACAGGGCCGGACAGGGCCCGACAGAGCCCGACAGGGCCCGACAGGGCCCAGTAGAGCCCGACAGAGCCCGACAGAGCCCGACAGGGCCCGACAGGGCCCGACAGAGCCCAGTAGAGCCCGACAGAGCCCGACAGAGCCCGACAGAACCCGACAGAGCCCGACAGAGCCCAGCAGAGCCCGACAGAGCCCATCAGGGCCCGACAGGGCCCAGTAGAGCCCGACAGAGCCCGACAAAGCCCGACAGAGCCCGACAGAGCCCAGTAGAGCCCGACAGAGCCCGACAGGGCCCGACAGAGCCCGACAGAGCCCGACAGAGCCCAGTAGAGCCCGACAGAGCCCGTCAGGGCCCGACAGGGCCCGACAGGGCCCAGTAGAGCCCGACAGAGCCCGACAGAGCCCAGTAGAGCCCAGTAGAGCCCGACAGAGCCCGACAGAGCCCGACAGAGCCCGACAGGGCCCGACAGGGCCCGACAGGGCCCAGTAGAGCCCGACAGAGCCCGACAGGGCCCGACAGAGCCCGACAGAGCCCGACAGGGCCCGACAGGGCCCGACAGAGCCCGACAGGGCCCAGTAGAGCCCGACAGAGCCCGACAGAGCCCGACAGAGCCCGACAGAGCCCGACAGGGCCCGACAGAACCCGACAGGGCCCGACAGAGCCCGACAGAGCCCGACAGGGCCCCACAGAGCCCGAAAGAGCCCGACAGGGCCCAGTAGAGCCCGACAGAGCCCGACAGAGCCCGACAGAGCCCGACAGAGCCCAGTAGAGCCCGACAGAGCCCGACAGAGCCCGACAGGGCCCGACAGGGCCCGACAGAGCCCGACAGAGCCCGACAGGGCCCAGTAGAGCCCGACAGAGCCCGACAGAGCCCGACAGAGCCCGACAGAGCCCAGTAGAGCCCGACAGAGCCCGACAGAGCCCGACAGGGCCCGACAGGGCCCGACAGAGCCCGACAGAGCCCGACAGGGCCCGACAGAGCCCAGTAGAGCCCGACAGAGCCCGACAGGGCCCGACAGAGCCCGACAGACCCCGACAGAGCCCGACAGGGCCCCACAGAGCCCGAAAGAGCCCGACAGGGCCCAGTAGAGCCCGACAGAGCCCGACAGAGCCCGACAGAGCCCGACAGAGCCCAGTAGAGCCCGACAGAGCCCGACAGAGCCCGACAGGGCCCGACAGGGCCCGACAGGGCCCAGTAGAGCCCGACAGAGCCCGAAAGAGCCCGACAGAGCCCGACAGAGCCCGACAGAGCCCAGTAGAGCCCGACAGAGCCCGACAGAGCCCGACAGGGCCCGACAGGGCCCGACAGAGCCCGACAGAGCCCGACAGGGCCCGACAGAGCCCAGTAGAGCCCGACAGAGCCCGACAGAGCCCGACAGAGCCCGACAGGGCCCGACAGGGCCCGACAGAGCCCGACAGAGCCCGACAGGGCCCAGTAGAGCCCGACAGAGCCCGACAGAGCCCGACAGAGCCCGACAGAGCCCGACAGAGCCCAGTAGAGCCCGACAGAGCCCGACAGAGCCCGATAGAGCCCGACAGAGCCCGACAGGGCCCGACAGGGCCCGACAGAGCCCGACAGGGCCCGACATAGCCCAGTAGAGCCCGACAGAGCCCGACAGAGCCCGACAGAGCCCGACAGGGCCCGAGAGGGCCCGACAGGGCCCAGTAGAGCCCGACAGAGCCCGACAGAGCCCGACAGAGCCCGACAGGGCCCGACAGAGCCCGACAGGGCCCGACAGGGCCCGACAGAGCCCGACAGAGCCCGACAGGGCCCGACAGGGCCCAGTAGAGCCCGACAGGGCCCAGTAGAGCCCGACAGAGCCCGACAGAGCCCGACAGAGCCCGACAGGGCCCGACAGGGCCCGACAGGGTACGACAGAGCCCGACAGGGCCCGACAGGGCCCAGTAGAGCCCGACAGAGCCCGACAGAGCCCGACAGAGCCCGACAGGGCCCGACAGGGCCCAGTAGAGCCCGACAGAGCCCGACAGAGCCCGACAGAGCCCGACAGAGCCCAGTAGAGCCCAGTAGAGCCCGACAGAGCCCGACACAGCACGACAGAGCCCGACAGAGCCCGACAGGGCTCGACAGAGACCGACAGGGCCCGACAGAGCCCGACAGAGCCCGACAGGGCCCGACAGAGCCCGACAGGGCCCGACAGAGCCCGACAGAGCCCGACAGAGCCCGACAGGGCCCAGTAGAGCCCGACAGAGCCCGACAGAGCCCGACAGAACCCGACAGGGCCCAGTAGAGCCCGACAGAGCCCGACAGGGCCCGACAGGGCCCGACAGAGCCCGACAGAGCCCGACAGCGCCCGACAGGGCCCAGTAGAGCCCGACAGAGCCCGACAGAGCCCGACAGAGCCCGACAGGGCCCGACAGAGCCCGACAGGGCCCGACAGGGCCCAGTAGAGCCCGACAGAGCCCAACAGGGCCCGACAGAGCCCGACAGAGCCCGACAGAGCCCGACAGAGCCCGACAGGGCCCGACAGAGCCCGACAGAGCCCGACAGGGCCCGACAGAGCCCGACAAGGCCCAGTAGAGCCCGACAGAGCCCGACAGAGCCCGACAGAGCCCAGTAGAGCCCGACAGAGCCCGACAGAGCCCGACAGAGGCCGACAGGGCCCGACAGGGCCCGACAGAGCCCGACAGGGCCCGACAGGGCCCGACAGGGCCCGACAGGGCCCGACAGGGCCTGACAGAGCCCGACAGAGCCCGACAGGGCCCAGTAGAGCCCGACAGAGCCCGACAGGGCCCGACAGAGCCCGACAGGGCCCAGTAGAGCCCGACAGAGCCCGACAGAGCCCGACAGAGCCCGACAGGGCCCGACAGAGCCCGACAGGGCCCGACAGGGCCCGACAGAGCCCGACAGGGCCCGACAGGGCCCGACAGGGCCCAGTAGAGCCCGACAGAGCCCGACAGAGCCCAGTAGAGCCCAGTAGAGCCCGACAGAGCCCGACAGAGCCCGACAGAGCCCGACAGAGCCCGATAGGGCCCAACAGGGCCCGACAGGGCCCAGTAGAGCCCGACAGAGCCCGACAGGGCCCGACAGAGCCCGACAGAGCCCGACAGAGCCCGACAGAGCCCGACAGAGCCCGACAGGGCCCAGTAGAGCCCGACAGAGCCCGACAGAGCCCGACAGGGCCCGACAGAGCCCGACAGAGCCCGACAGGGCCCGACAGAGCCCGACAGGGCCCGACAGAGCCCGACAGAGCCCGACAGGGCCCCACAGAGCCCGAAAGAGCCCGACAGGGCCCAGTAGAGCCCGACAGAGCCCGACAGAGCCCGACAGAGCCCGACAGGGCCCGACAGGGCCCGACAGGGCCCAGTAGAGCCCGACAGAGCCCGACAGGGCCCGACAGAGCCCGACAGAGCCCGACAGGGCCCGACAGGGCCCGACAGGGCCCAGTAGAGCCCGACAGAGCCCGACAGAGCCCGACAGAGCCCGACAGGGCCCGACAGGGCCCGACAGAGCCCGACAGAGCCCGACAGAGCCCGACAGGGCCCGACAGAGCCCGACAGAGCCCGACAGGGCCCCACAGAGCCCGAAAGAGCCCGACAGGGCCCAGTAGAGCCCGACAGAGCCCGACAGAGCCCGACAGAGCCCGACAGAGCCCGACAGAGCCCAGTAGAGCCCGACAGAGCCCGACAGAGCCCGACAGAGCCCGACAGGGCCCGACAGGGCCCGACAGGGCCCGACAGAGCCCGACAGAGCCCGACAGGGCCCAGTAGAGCCCGACAGAGCCCGACAGAGCCCGACAGAGCCCGACAGAGCCCGACAGAGCCCAGTAGAGCCCGACAGAGCCCGACAGAGCCCGAGAGGGCCCGACAGGGCCCGACAGAGCCCGACAGAGCCCGACAGGGCCCGACACAGCCCAGTAGAGCCCGACAGAGCCCGACAGGGCCCGACAGAGCCCGACAGAGCCCGACAGAGCCCGACAGGGCCCCACAGAGCCCGAAAGAGCCCGACAGGGCCCAGTAGAGCCCGACAGAGCCCGACAGAGCCCGACAGAGCCCGACAGAGCCCAGTAGAGCCCGACAGAGCCCGACAGAGCCCGACAGGGCCCGACAGGGCCCGACAGAGCCCGACAGAGCCCGACAGGGCCCAGTAGAGCCCGACAGAGCCCGACAGAGCCCGACAGAGCCCGACAGAGCCCGACAGAGCCCAGTAGAGCCCGACAGAGCCCGACAGAGCCCGATAGGGTCCGACAGGGCCCGACAGAGCCCGAGAGAGCCCGACAGAGCCCGACAGGGCCCGACAGAGCCCAGTAGAGCCCGACAGAGCCCGACAGAGCCCGACAGAGCCCGACAGGGCCCGACAGGGCCCGACAGGGCCCGACAGAGCCCGACAGAGCCCGACAGGGCCCAGTAGAGCCCGACAGAGCCCGACAGAGCCCGACAGAGCCCGACAGAGCCCAGTAGAGCCCGACAGAGCCCGACAGAGCCCGACAGGGCCCGACAGGGCCCGACAGGGCCCGACAGAGCCCGACAGAGCCCGACAGGGCCCGACAGAGCCCAGTAGAGCCCGACAGAGCCCGACAGAGCCCGACAGAGCCCGACAGGGCCCGAGAGGGCCCGACAGGGCCCAGTAGAGCCCGACAGAGCCCGACAGGGCCCGACAGAGCCCGACAGGGCCCGACAGGGCCCGACAGAGCCCGACAGAGCCCGACAGGGCCCGACAGGGCCCGACAGGGCCCAGTAGAGCCCGACAGGGCCCAGTAGAGCCCGACAGAGCCCGACAGAGCCCGACAGGGCCCGACAGGGCCCGACAGAGCCCGACAGGGTACGACAGAGCCCGACAGGGCCCGACAGGGCCCAGTAGAGCCCGACAGAGCCCGACAGAGCCCGACAGAGCCCGACAGGGCCCGACAGGGCCCAGTAGAGCCCGACAGAGCCCGACAGAGCCCGACAGAGCCCGACAGAGCCCAGTAGAGCCCAGTAGAGCCCGACAGAGCCCGACAGAGCCCGACAGAGCCCGACAGGGCCCGACAGAGCCCGACAGAGCCCGACAGGGCCCGACAGAGCCCGACAGAGCCCGACAGGGCCCAGTAGAGCCCGACAGAGCCCGACAGAGCCCGACAGAACCCGACAGGGCCCAGTAGAGCCCGACAGAGCCCGACAGGGCCCGACAGGGCCCGACAGAGCCCGACAGAGCCCGACAGCGCCCGACAGGGCCCAGTAGAGCCCGACAGAGCCCGACAGAGCCCGACAGAGCCCGACAGGGCCCGACAGAGCCCGACAGGGCCCGACAGGGCCCAGTAGAGCCCGACAGAGCCCAACAGGGCCCGACAGAGCCCGACAGAGCCCGACAGAGCCCGACAGGGCCCAGTAGAGCCCGACAGAGCCCGACAGAGCCCGACAGAGCCCGACAGAGCCCGACAGAGACCGACAGGGCCCGACAGAGCCCGACAGGGCCCGACAGGGCCCGACAGAGCCCGACAGAGCCCGACAGGGCCCGACAGGGCCCGACAGAGCCCGACAGGGTACGACAGAGCCCGACAGGGCCCGACAGGGCCCAGTAGAGCCCGACAGAGCCCGACAGAGCCCGACAGAGCCCGACAGGGCCCGACAGGGCCCAGTAGAGCCCGACAGAGCCCGACAGAGCCCGACAGAGCCCGACAGAGCCCAGTAGAGCCCAGTAGAGCCCGACAGAGCCCGACAGAGCCCGACAGAGCCCGACAGGGCCCGACAGGGCCCGACAGGGCCCAGTAGAGCCCGACAGAGCCCGAAAGAGCCCGACAGAGCCCGACAGAGCCCGACAGAGCCCAGTAGAGCCCGACAGAGCCCGACAGAGCCCGACAGGGCCCGACAGGGCCCGACAGAGCCCGACAGAGCCCGACAGGGCCCGACAGAGCCCAGTAGAGCCCGACAGAGCCCGACAGAGCCCGACAGAGCCCGACAGGGCCCGACAGGGCCCGACAGAGCCCGACAGAGCCCGACAGGGCCCAGTAGAGCCCGACAGAGCCCGACAGAGCCCGACAGAGCCCGACAGAGCCCAGTAGAGCCCGACAGAGCCCGACAGAGCCCGACAGAGCCCGACAGAGCCCGACAGAGCCCGACAGGGCCCGACAGGGCCCGACAGAGCCCGACAGGGCCCGACATAGCCCAGTAGAGCCCGACAGAGCCCGACAGAGCCCGACAGAGCCCGACAGGGCCCGAGAGGGCCCGACAGGGCCCAGTAGAGCCCGACAGAGCCCGACAGAGCCCGACAGAGCCCGACAGGGCCCGACAGAGCCCGACAGGGCCCGACAGGGCCCGACAGAGCCCGACAGAGCCCGACAGAGCCCGACAGGGCCCAGTAGAGCCCGACAGGGCCCAGTAGAGCCCGACAGAGCCCGACAGAGCCCGACAGAGCCCGACAGGGCCCGACAGGGCCCGACAGAGCCCGACAGGGCCCGACAGGGTACGACAGAGCCCGACAGGGCCCGACAGGGCCCAGTAGAGCCCGACAGAGCCCGACAGGGCCCGACAGGGCCCAGTAGAGCCCGACAGAGCCCGACAGAGCCCGACAGAGCCCGACAGAGCCCGACAGAGCCCAGTAGAGCCCAGTAGAGCCCGACAGAGCCCGACACAGCCCGACAGAGCCCGACAGAGCCCGACAGGGCCCCACAGAGCCCGAAAGAGCCCGACAGGGCCCAGTAGAGCCCGACAGAGCCCGACAGAGCCCGACAGAGCCCGACAGGGCCCGACAGAGCCCGACAGGGCCCGACAGAGCCCGACAGAGCCCGACAGAGCCCGACAGGGCCCAGTAGAGCCCGACAGAGCCCGACAGAGCCCGACAGAACCCGACAGGGCCCAGTAGAGCCCGACAGAGCCCGACAGGGCCCGACAGGGCCCGACAGAGCCCGACAGAGCCCGACAGCGCCCGACAGGGCCCGACAGAGCCCGACAGAGCCCGACAGGGCCCGACAGGGCCCGACAGAGCCCGACAGAGCCCGACAGCGCCCGACAGGGCCCAGTAGAGCCCGACAGAGCCCGACAGAGCCCGACAGAGACCGACAGGGCCCGACAGAGCCCGACAGGGCCCGACAGAGCCCGACAGAGCCCGACAGGGCCCGACAGAGCCCGACAGGGCCCGACAGAGCCCGACAGAGCCCGACAGAGCCCGACAGGGCCCAGTAGAGCCCGACAGAGCCCGACAGAGCCCGACAGAACCCGACAGGGCCCAGTAGAGCCCGACAGAGCCCGACAGGGCCCGACAGGGCCCGACAGAGCCCGACAGAGCCCGACAGCGCCCGACAGGGCCCAGTAGAGCCCGACAGAGCCCGACAGAGCCCGACAGAGCCCGACAGGGCCCGACAGAGCCCGACAGGGCCCGACAGGGCCCAGTAGAGCCCGACAGAGCCCAACAGGGCCCGACAGAGCCCGACAGAGCCCGACAGAGCCCGACAGGGCCCAGTAGAGCCCGACAGAGCCCGACAGGGCCCGACAGAGCCCGACAGAGCCCGACAGGGCCCGACAGAGCCCGACAGAGCCCGACAGGGCCCGACAGAGCCCGACAGGGCCCAGTAGAGCCCGACAGAGCCCGACAGAGCCCGACAGAGCCCAGTAGAGCCCGACAGAGCCCGACAGAGCCCGACAGAGGCCGACAGGGCCCGACAGGGCCCGACAGAGCCCGACAGGGCCCGACAGGGCCCAGTAGAGCCCGACAGAGCCCGACAGGGCCTGACAGAGCCCGACAGAGCCCGACAGGGCCCAGTAGAGCCCGACAGAGCCCGACAGGGCCCGACAGAGCCCGACAGGGCCCAGTAGAGCCCGACAGAGCCCGACAGAGCCCGACAGAGCCCGACAGGGCCCGACAGAGCCCGACAGGGCCCGACAGAGCCCGACAGAGCCCGACAGGGCCCGACAGGGCCCGACAGGGCCCAGTAGAGCCCGACAGAGCCCGACAGAGCCCAGTAGAGCCCAGTAGAGCCCGACAGAGCCCGACAGAGCCCGACAGAGCCCGACAGAGCCCGATAGGGCCCAACAGGGCCCGACAGGGCCCAGTAGAGCCCGACAGAGCCCGACAGGGCCCGACAGAGCCCGACAGAGCCCGACAGAGCCCGACAGAGCCCGACAGGGCCCAGTAGAGCCCGACAGAGCCCGACAGAGCCCGACAGGGCCCGACAGAGCCCGACAGAGCCCGACAGGGCCCGACAGAGCCCGACAGGGCCCGACAGAGCCCGACAGAGCCCGACAGGGCCCCACAGAGCCCGAAAGAGCCCGACAGGGCCCAGTAGAGCCCGACAGAGCCCGACAGAGCCCGACAGAGCCCGACAGGGCCCGACAGGGCCCGACAGGGCCCAGTAGAGCCCGACAGAGCCCGACAGGGCCCGACAGAGCCCGACAGAGCCCGACAGGGCCCGACAGGGCCCGACAGAGCCCGACAAGGCCCAGTAGAGCCCGACAGAGCCCGACAGAGCCCGACAGAGCCCGACAGGGCCCGACAGGGCCCGACAGAGCCCGACAGAGCCCGACAGAGCCCGACAGGGCCCGACAGAGCCCGACAGAGCCCGACAGGGCCCCACAGAGCCCGAAAGAGCCCGACAGGGCCCAGTAGAGCCCGACAGAGCCCGACAGAGCCCGACAGAGCCCGACAGAGCCCGACAGAGCCCAGTAGAGCCCGACAGAGCCCGACAGAGCCCGACAGAGCCCGACAGGGCCCGACAGGGCCCGACAGGGCCCGACAGAGCCCGACAGAGCCCGACAGGGCCCAGTAGAGCCCGACAGAGACCGACAGAGCCCGACAGAGCCCGACAGAGCCCGACAGAGCCCAGTAGAGCCCGACAGAGCCCGACAGAGCCCGACAGAGCCCGACAGGGCCCGACAGAGCCCGACAGAGCCCGACAGGGCCCGACAGAGCCCAGTAGAGCCCGACAGAGCCCGACAGGGCCCGACAGAGCCCGACAGAGCCCGACAGAGCCCGACAGGGCCCCACAGAGCCCGAAAGAGCCCGACAGGGCCCAGTAGAGCCCGACAGAGCCCGACAGAGCCCGACAGAGCCCGACAGAGCCCAGTAGAGCCCGACAGAGCCCGACAGAGCCCGACAGGGCCCGACAGGGCCCGACAGAGCCCGACAGAGCCCGACAGGGCCCAGTAGAGCCCGACAGAGCCCGACAGAGCCCGACAGAGCCCGACAGAGCCCAGTAGAGCCCGACAGAGCCCGACAGAGCCCGACAGGGTCCGACAGGGCCCGACAGAGCCCGACAGAGCCCGACAGAGCCCGACAGGGCCCGACAGAGTCCAGTAGAGCCCGACAGAGCCCGACAGAGCCCGAGAGAGCCCGACAGGGCCCGACAGGGCCCGACAGGGCCCGACAGAGCCCGACAGAGCCCGACAGGGCCCAGTAGAGCCCGACAGAGCCCGACAGAGCCCGACAGAGCCCGACAGAGCCCGACAGGGCCCGACAGAGCCCGACAGGGCCCGACAGGGCCCGACAGAGCCCGACAGAGCCCGACAGGGCCCGACAGGGCCCGACAGGGCCCAGTAGAGCCCGACAGGGCCCAGTAGAGCCCGACAGAGCCCGACAGAGCCCGACAGAGCCCGACAGGGCCCGACAGGGCCCGACAGAGCCCGACAGAGCCCGACAGGGCCCGACAGGGCCCAGTAGAGCCCGACAGAGCCCGACAGAGCCCGACAGAGCCCGACAGGGCCCGACAGGGCCCAGTAGAGCCCGACAGAGCCCGACAGAGCCCGACAGAGCCCGACAGAGCCCGACAGAGCCCAGTAGAGCCCAGTAGAGCCCGACAGAGCCCGACAGAGCCCGACAGAGCCCGACAGGGCCCGACAGAGCCCGACAGGGCCCGACAGAGCCCGACAGAGCCCGACAGGGCCCGACAGAGCCCGACAGAGCCCGACAGGGCCCAGTAGAGCCCGACAGAGCCCGACAGAGCCCGACAGAACCCGACAGGGCCCAGTAGAGCCCGACAGAGCCCGACAGGGCCCGACAGGGCCCGACAGAGCCCGACAGAGCCCGACAGCGCCCGACAGGGCCCGACAGAGCCCGACAGAGCCCGACAGAGCCCGACAGAGCCCGACAGAGCCCAGTAGAGCCCAGTAGAGCCCGACAGAGCCCGACAGAGCCCGACAGAGCCCGACAGGGCCCGACAGAGCCCGACAGGGCCCGACAGAGCCCGACAGAGCCCGACAGAGCCCGACAGAGCCCAGTAGAGCCCAGTAGAGCCCGACAGAGCCCGACAGAGCCCGACAGAGCCCGACAGGGCCCGACAGAGCCCGACAGGGCCCGACAGAGCCCGACAGGGCCCGACAGAGCCCGACAGAGCCCGACAGGGCCCAGTAGAGCCCGACAGAGCCCGACAGAGCCCGACAGAACCCGACAGGGCCCAGTAGAGCCCGACAGAGCCCGACAGGGCCCGACAGGGCCCGACAGAGCCCGACAGAGCCCGACAGCGCCCGACAGGGCCCAGTAGAGCCCGACAGAGCCCGACAGAGCCCGACAGAGCCCGACAGGGCCCGACAGAGCCCGACAGGGCCCGACAGGGCCCAGTAGAGCCCGACAGAGCCCAACAGGGCCCGACAGAGCCCGACAGAGCCCGACAGAGCCCGACAGGGCCCAGTAGAGCCCGACAGAGCCCGACAGAGCCCGACAGAGCCCGACAGGGCCCGACAGAGCCCGACAGAGCCCGACAGGGCCCGACAGAGCCCGACAGAGCCCGACAGGGCCCAGTAGAGCCCGACAGAGCCCGACAGAGCCCGACAGAGCCCGACAGAGCCCGACAGGGCCCAGTAGAGCCCGACAGAGCCCGACAGAGCCCGACAGAGCCCGACAGGGCCCGACAGGGCCCGACAGAGCACGACAGGGCCCGACAGGGCCCGACAGAGCCCGACAGAGACCGACAGGGCCCGACAGAGCCCGACAGGGCCCAGTAGAGCCCGACAGAGCCCGACAGGGCCCGACAGAGCCCGACAGGGCCCAGTAGAGCCCGACAGAGCCCGACAGAGCCCGACAGAGCCCGACAGGGCCCGACAGAGCCCGACAGGGCCCGACAGGGCCCAGTAGAGCCCGACAGAGCCCAACAGGGCCCGACAGAGCCCGACAGAGCCCGACAGAGCCCGACAGGGCCCAGTAGAGCCCGACAGAGCCCGACAGAGCCCGACAGAGCCCGACAGGGCCCGACAGAGCCCGACAGAGCCCGACAGGGCCCGACAGAGCCCGACAGAGCCCGACAGGGCCCAGTAGAGCCCGACAGAGCCCGACAGAGCCCGACAGAGCCCGACAGAGCCCAGTAGAGCCCGACAGAGCCCGACAGAGCCCGACAGGGCCCGACAGGGCCCGACAGAGCCCGACAGAGCCCGACAGGGCCCGACAGAGCCCAGTAGAGCCCGACAGAGCCCGACAGGGCCCGACAGAGCCCGACAGAGCCCGACAGAGCCCGACAGGGCCCCACAGAGCCCGAAAGAGCCCGACAGGGCCCAGTAGAGCCCGACAGAGCCCGACAGAGCCCGACAGAGCCCGACAGAGCCCAGTAGAGCCCGACAGAGCCCGACAGAGCCCGACAGGGCCCGATAGGGCCCGACAGAGCCCGACAGAGCCCGACAGAGCCCGACAGGGCCCAGTAGAGCCCGACAGAGCCCGACAGAGCCTGACAGAGCCCGACAGAGTCCAGTAGAGCCCGACAGAGCCCGACAGAGCCCGACAGGGCCCGACAGGGCCCGACAGAGCCCGACAGAGCCCGACAGGGCCCGACAGGGCCCGACAGAGCCCAGTAGAGCCCGACAGAGCCCGACAGAGCCCGACAGAGCCCGACAGGGCCCGACAGGGCCGACAGGGCCCGACAGAGCCCGACAGAGCCCGACAGGGCCCAGTAGAGCCCGACAGAGCCCGACAGAGCCCGACAGAGCCCGACAGAGCCCAGTAGAGCCCGACAGAGCCCGACAGAGCCCGACAGGGCCCGACAGGGCCCGACAGGGCCCGACAGAGCCCGACAGAGCCCGACAGGGCCCGACAGAGCCCAGTAGAGCCCGACAGAGCCCGACAGAGCCCGACAGAGCCCGACAGGGCCCGAGAGGGCCCGACAGGGCCCAGTAGAGCCCGACAGAGCCCGACAGAGCCCGAAAGAACCCGACAGGGCCCGACAGAGCCCGACAGAGCCCGACAGAGCCCGACAGAGCCCGACAGAGCCCAGTAGAGCCCAGTAGAGCCCGACAGAGCCCGACAGAGCCCGACAGAGCCCGACAGGGCCCGACAGAGCCCGACAGGGCCCGACAGAGCCCGACAGAGCCCGACAGGGCCCGACAGAGCCCGACAGAGCCCGACAGGGCCCAGTAGAGCCCGACAGAGCCCGACAGAGCCCGACAGAACCCGACAGGGCCCAGTAGAGCCCGACAGAGCCCGACAGGGCCCGACAGGGCCCGACAGAGCCCGACAGAGCCCGACAGCGCCCGACAGGGCCCAGTAGAGCCCGACAGAGCCCGACAGAGCCCGACAGAGCCCGACAGGGCCCGACAGAGCCCGACAGGGCCCGACAGGGCCCAGTAGAGCCCGACAGAGCCCAACAGGGCCCGACAGAGCCCGACAGAGCCCGACAGAGCCCGACAGGGCCCAGTAGAGCCCGACAGAGCCCGACAGAGCCCGACAGAGCCCGACAGGGCCCGACAGAGCCCGACAGAGCCCGACAGGGCCCGACAGAGCCCGACAGAGCCCGACAGGGCCCAGTAGAGCCCGACAGAGCCCGACAGAGCCCGACAGAGCCCGACAGAGCCCGACAGGGCCCAGTAGAGCCCGACAGAGCCCGACAGAGCCCGACAGAGCCCGACAGGGCCCGACAGGGCCCGACAGAGCACGACAGGGCCCGACAGGGCCCGACAGAGCCCGACAGAGCCCGACAGGGCCCGACAGAGCCCGACAGGGCCCAGTAGAGCCCGACAGAGCCCGACAGGGCCCGACAGAGCCCGACAGGGCCCAGTAGAGCCCGACAGAGCCCGACAGAGCCCGACAGAGCCCGACAGAGCCCGACAGGGCCCGACAGAGCCCGACAGGGCCCGACAGGGCCCGACAGAGCCCGACAGGGCCCGACAGGGCCCGACAGGGCCCAGTAGAGCCCGACAGAGCCCGACAGAGCCCAGTAGAGCCCAGTAGAGCCCGACAGAGCCCGACAGAGCCCGACAGAGCCCGACAGGGCCCGACAGGGCCCGACAGGGCCCAGTAGAGCCCGACAGAGCCCGACAGGGCCCGACAGAGCCCGACAGAGCCCGAGAGGGCCCGACAGAGCCCGACAGAGCCCGACAGAGCCCGACAGGGCCCAGTAGAGCCCGACAGAGCCCGACAGAGCCCGACAGAGCCCGACAGAGCCCGACAGGGCCCGACAGGGCCCGACAGAGCCCGACAGGGCCCGACAGAGCCCGACAGGGCCCGACAGAGCCCGACAGAGCCCGACAGGGCCCCACAGAGCCCGAAAGAGCCCGACAGGGCCCAGTAGAGCCCGACAGAGCCCGACAGAGCCCGACAGAGCCCAGTAGAGCCCGACAGAGCCCGACAGAGCCCGACAGGGCCCGACAGGGCCCGACAGAGCCCGACAGAGCCCGACAGAGCCCGACAGGGCCCAGTAGAGCCCGACAGAGCCCGACAGAGCCCGACAGAGCCCAGTAGAGCCCGACAGAGCCCGACAGAGCCCGACAGGGCCCGACAGGGCCCGACAGAGCCCGACAGAGCCCGACAGGGCCCGACAGAGCCCAGTAGAGCCCGACAGAGCCCGACAGGGCCCGACAGAGCCCGACAGAGCCCGACAGAGCCCGACAGGGCCCCACAGAGCCCGAAAGAGCCCGACAGGGCCCAGTAGAGCCCGACAGAGCCCGACAGAGCCCGACAGAGCCCGACAGAGCCCAGTAGAGCCCGACAGAGCCCGACAGAGCCCGACAGGGCCCGATAGGGCCCGACAGAGCCCGACAGAGCCCGACAGAGCCCGACAGGGCCCAGTAGAGCCCGACAGAGCCCGACAGAGCCTGACAGAGCCCGACAGAGCCCAGTAGAGCCCGACAGAGCCCGACAGAGCCCGACAGGGCCCGACAGGGCCCGACAGAGCCCGGACAGAGCCCGACAGGGCCCGACAGGGCCCGACAGAGCCCAGTAGAGCCCGACAGAGCCCGACAGAGCCCGACAGAGCCCGACAGGGCCCGACAGGGCCGACAGGGCCCGACAGAGCCCGACAGAGCCCGACAGGGCCCAGTAGAGCCCGACAGAGCCCGACAGAGCCCGACAGAGCCCGACAGAGCCCAGTAGAGCCCGACAGAGCCCGACAGAGCCCGACAGGGCCCGACAGGGCCCGACAGGGCCCGACAGAGCCCGACAGAGCCCGACAGGGCCCGACAGAGCCCAGTAGAGCCCGACAGAGCCCGACAGAGCCCGACAGAGCCCGACAGGGCCCGAGAGGGCCCGACAGGGCCCAGTAGAGCCCGACAGAGCCCGACAGAGCCCGAAAGAACCCGACAGGGCCCGACAGAGCCCGACAGGGCCCGACAGGGCCCGACAGAGCCCGACAGGGCCCGACAGGGCCCAGTAGAGCCCGACAGGGCCCAGTAGAGCCCGACAGAGCCCGACAGAGCCCGACAGAGCCCGACAGGGCCCGACAGGGCCCGACAGAGCCCGACAGGGCCCGACAGGGTACGACAGAGCCCGACAGGGCCCGACAGGGCCCAGTAGAGCCCGACAGAGTTCGACAGAGCCCGACAGAGCCCGACAGGGCCCGACAGGGCCCAGTAGAGCCCGACAGAGCCCGACAGAGCCCGACAGAGCCCGACAGAGCCCAGTAGAGCCCAGTAGAGACCGACAGAGCCCGACACAGCCCGACAGAACCCGACAGAGCCCGACAGGGCCCGACAGAGCCCGACAGGGCCCGACAGAGCCCGACAGAGCCCGACAGAGCCCGACAGGGCCCAGTAGAGCCCGACAGAGCCCGACAGAGCCCGACAGAACCCGACAGGGCCCAGTAGAGCCCGACAGAGCCCGACAGGGCCCGACAGGACCCGACAGAGCCCGACAGAGCCCGACAGCGCCCGACAGGGCCCAGTAGAGCCCGACAGAGCCCGACAGAGCCCGACAGGGCCCGACAGGGCCCGACAGAGCCCGACAGGGCCCGACAGGGCCCAGTAGAGCCCGACAGAGCCCAACAGGGCCCGACAGAGCCCGACAGGGCCCGACAGAGCCCGACAGGGCCCAGTAGAGCCCGACAGAGCCCGACAGAGCCCGACAGAGCCCGACAGGGCCCGACAGAGCCCGACAGGGCCCGACAGAGCCCGACAGAGCCCGGACAGAGCCCAATAGAGCCCGACAGAGCCCGACAGAGCCCGACAGAGGCCGACAGGGCCCGACAGGGCCTGACAGAGCCCGACAGGGCCCGACAGGGCCCACAGAGCCCGACAGAGCCCGACAGGGCCTGACAGAGCCCGACAGAGCCCGACAGGGCCCAGTAGAGCCCGACAGAGCCCGACAGGGCCCGACAGAGCCCGACAGGGCCCAGTAGAGCCCGACAGAGCCCGACAGAGCCCGACAGAGCCCGACAGGGCCCGACAGGGCCCGACAGGGCCCAGTAGAGCCCGACAGAGCCCGACAGAGCCCAGTAGAGCCCAGTAGAGCCCGACAGGGCCCGACAGGGCCCGACAGGGCCCGACAGGGCCCATTAGAGCCCGACAGAGCCCGACAGAGCCTGACAGAGCCCGACAGGGCCCGACAGGGCCCGACAGAGCCCGACAGAGCCCGACAGAGCCCGACAGAGCCCGACAGGGCCCGACAGAGCCCGACAGGGCCCGACAGGGCCCGACAGAGCCCGACAGAGCCCGACAGGGCCCGACAGGGCCCGACAGAGCCCGACAGAGCCCGACAGGGCCCGACAGAGCCCGACAGGGCCCAGCAGAGCCCGACAGGGCCCAGTAGAGCCCGACAGAGCCCGACAGAGCCCGACAGAGCCCGACAGGGCCCGACAGAGCCCGACAGGGCCCGACAGGGCCCGACAGAGCCCGACAGAGCCCGACAGGGCCCAGTAGAGCCCGACAGAGCCCGACAGAGCCCGACAGAGCCCGACAGGGCCCGACAGAGCCCGACAGGGCCCGACAGGGCCCAGTAGAGCCCGACAGAGCCCGATAGAGCCCGACAGGGCCCAACAGGGCCCAGTAGAGCCCGACAGAGCCCGACAGAGCCCAGTAGAGCCCAGTAGAGCCCGACAGAGCCCGACAGAGCCCGACAGAGCCCGACAGGGCCCGACAGAGCCCGACAGAGCCCGACAGGGCCCGACAGGGCCCGACAGGGCCCAGTAGAGCCCGAAAGAGCCCGACAGAGCCCAGTAGAGCCCAGTAGAGCCCGACAGGGCCCGACAGGGCCCGACAGGGCCCATTAGAGCCCGACAGAGCCCGACAGAGCCTGACAGAGCCCGACAGGGCCCGACACGGCCCGACAGAGTCCGACAGAGCCCGACAGGGCCCAGTAGAGCCCGACAGAGCCCGACAGGGCCCGACAGGGCCCGACAGAGCCCGACAGGGCCCAGTAGAGCCCGATAGAGCCCGACAGAGCCCGACAGAGCCCGACAGAGCCCGACAGGGCCCGACAGAGCCCGACAGAGCCCGACAGGGCCCGACAGGGCCCGACAGGGCCCGATAGAGCCCGACAGGGCCCGACAGAGCCCGACAGAGCCCGACAGGGCCCGACAGAGGCCGACAGAGCCCGACAGAGGCCGACAGAGCCCGACAGGGCCCAGTAGAGCCCGACAGAGCCCAGTAGAGCCCGACAGAGCCCGACAGAGCCCGACAGAGCCCGACAGGGCCCGACAGGGCCCGACAGGGCCCAGTAGAGCCCGACAGAGCCCGACAGGGCCCGACAGAGCCCGACAGAGCCCGACAGGGCCCGACAGAGCCCGACAGAGCCCGACAGGGCCCAGTAGAGCCCGACAGAGCCCGACAGAGACCGACAGAGCCCGACAGAGCCCGACAGGGCCCGACAGAGCCCGACAGAGCCCGACAGGGCCCGACAGGGCCCGACAGAGCCCGACAGGTCCCGACAGAGCCCGACAGAGCCCGACAGGACCCCACAGAGCCCGACAGAGCCCGACAGAGCCCGACAGAGCCCAGTAGAGCCCGACAGAGCCCGACAGAGCCCGACAGGGCCCGACAGGGCCCGACAGAGCCCGACAGAGCCCGACAGAGCCCGACAGGGCCCAGTAGAGCCCGACAGAGCCCAGTAGAGCCCGACAGAGCCCGACAGAGCCCAGTAGAGCCCGACAGAGCCCGACAGAGCCCGACAGGGCCCGACAGGGCCCGACAGAGCCCGACAGAGCCCGACAGAGCCCGACAGGGCCCGACAGGGCCCGACAGAGCCCAGTAGAGCCCGACAGAGCCCGACAGAGCCCGACAGAGCCCGACAGGGCCCGACAGGGCCCGACAGGGCCCAGTAGAGCCCGACAGAGCCCGACAGAGCCCGACAGAGCCCGACAGGGCCCGACAGAGACCGAGAGGGCCCGACAGGGCCCGACAGGGCCCTACAGAGCCCAGTAGAGCCCGACAGAGCCCGACAGAGCCCGACAGAGCCCGACAGGGCCCGACAGGGCCCGACAGGGCCCAGTAGAGCCTGACAGAGCCCGACAGAGCCCGACAGAGCCCGACAGGGCCCGACAGAGCCCGACAGGGCCCGACAGGGCCCGACAGGGCCTGACAGAGCCCGACAGGGCCCGACAGGGTACGACAGAGCCCGACAGGGCCCGACAGGGACCAGTAGAGCCCGACAGAGCCCGACAGAGCCCGACAGAGCCCGACAGGGCCCGACAGGGCCCAGTAGAGCCCGACAGAGCCCGACAGAGCCCGACAGAGCCCAGTAGAGCCCGACAGAGCCCGACAGGGCCCGACAGAGCCCGAGAGAGCCCGACAGGGCCCGACAGGGCCCGACAGGGCCCAGTAGAGCCCGACAGAGCCCGACAGAGCCCGACAGAGCCCGACAGAGCCCGACAGGGCCCGACAGGGACCGACAGGACCGACAGGGCCCGACAGAGCCCGACAGAGCCCGACAGAGCCCGACAGGGCCCGACAGAGCCCGACAGAGCCCGACAGGGCCCAGTAGAGCCCGACAGAGCCCGACAGAGCCCAGTAGAGCCCAGTAGAGCCCGACAGGGCCCGACAGGGCCCATTAGAGCCCGACAGAGCCCGACAGAGCCTGACAGAGCCCGACAGGGCCCGACAGGGCCCGACAGAGCCCGACAGAGCCCGACAGAGCCCGACAGAGCCCGACAGAGCCTGACAGAGCCCGACAGGGCCCGACAGAGCCCGACAGAGCCCGACAGGGCCCGACAGAGCCCGACAGGGCCCAGCAGAGCCCGACAGAGCCCGACAGAGCCCGACAGGGCCCGACAGAGCCCGACAGAGCCCGACAGGGCCCGACAGGGCCCGACAGGGCCCAGTAGAGCCCGAAAGAGCCCGACAGAGCCCAGTAGAGCCCAGTAGAGCCCGACAGGGCCCATTAGAGCCCGACAGAGCCCGACAGAGCCTGACAGAGCCCGACAGGGCCCGACACGGCCCGACAGAGTCCGACAGAGCCCGACAGGGCCCAGTAGAGCCCGACAGAGCCCGACAGGGCCCGACAGGGCCCGACAGGGCCCGACAGGGCCCGACAGCGCCCAGTAGAGCCCGATAGAGCCCGACAGAGCCCGACAGAGCCCGACAGGGCCCGACAGAGCCCGACAGAGCCCGACAGGGCCCGACAGGGCCCGACAGAGCCCGACAGGGCCCGATAGAGCCCGACAGGGCCCGACAGAGCCCGACAGAGCCCGACAGAGCCCGACAGGGCACGACAGAGCCCGACAGAGCCCGACAGGGCCCGACAGAGCCCGACAGAGCCCGACAGAGCCCGACAGGGCCCAGTAGAGCCCGACAGAGCCCAGTAGAGCCCAGTAGAGCCCGACAGAGCCCGACAGAGCCCGACAGAGCCCGACAGAGCCCGACAGGGCCCGACAGGGCCCGACAGGGCCCAGTAGAGCCCGACAGAGCCCGACAGGGCCCGACAGAGCCCGACAGAGCCCGACAGGGCCCGACAGAGCCCGACAGAGCCCGACAGGGCCCAGTAGAGCCCGACAGAGCCCGACAGAGCCCGACAGGGCCCGACAGAGCCCGACAGAGCCCGACAGGGCCCGACAGGGCCCGACAGAGCCCGACAGGTCCCGACAGGTCCCGACAGAGCCCGACAGAGCCCGACAGAGCCCGACAGGGCCCCACAGAGCCCGAAAGAGCCCGACAGGGCCCAGTAGAGCCCGACAGAGCCCGACAGAGCCCGACAGAGCCCGACAGAGCCCAGTAGAGCCCGACAGAGCCCGACAGAGCCCGACAGGGCCCGACAGGGCCCGACAGAGCCCGACAGAGCCCGACAGAGCCCGACAGGGCCCAGTAGAGCCCGACAGAGCCCGACAGAGCCCGACAGAGCCCGACAGAGCCCAGTAGAGCCCGACAGAGCCCGACAGAGCCCGACAGGGCCCGACAGGGCCCGACAGAGCCCGACAGGGCCCGACAGGGCCCGACAGGGCCCGACAGAGCCCAGTAGAGCCCGACAGAGCCCGACAGAGCCCGACAGGGCCCGACAGGGCCCGACAGAGCCCAGTAGAGCCCGACAGAGCCCGACAGAGCCCGACAGAGCCCGACAGGGCCCGACAGGGCCCGACAGGGCCCAGTAGAGCCTGACAGAGCCCGACAGAGCCCGACAGAGCCCGACAGGGCCCGACAGAGCCCGACAGAGCCCGACAGGGCCCGACAGGGCCCGACAGGGCCCGACAGGGTACGACAGAGCCCGACAGGGCCCGACAGGGCCCAGTAGAGCCCGACAGAGCCCGACAGGGCCCGACAGGGCCCAGTAGAGCCCGACAGAGCCCGACAGAGCCCGACAGAGCCCAGTAGAGCCCAGTAGAGCCCGACAGAGCCCGACACAGCCCGACAGAGCCCGACAGAGCCCGACAGGGCCCGACAGAGCCCGACAGGGCCCGACAGAGCCCGACAGAGCCCGACAGGGCCCGACAGGGCCCGACAGGGCCCGACAGAGCCCGACAGGGCCCAGTAGAGCCCGACAGAGCCCAACAGAGCCCGACAGAACCCGACAGGGCCCAGTAGAGCCCTACAGAGCCCGACAGGGCCCGACAGAGCCCGACAGAGCCCGACAGAGCCCGACAGCGCCCGACAGGGCCCAGTAGAGCCCGACAGAGCCCGACAGAGCCCGACAGAGCCCGACAGAGCCCGACAGGGCCCGACAGAGCCCGACAGAGCCCGACAGGGCCCGACAGGGCCCAGTAGAGCCCGACAGAGCCCAACAGGGCCCGACAGAGCCCGACAGAGCCCGACAGAGCCCGACAGGGCCCAGTAGAGCCCGACAGAGCCCGACAGAGCCCGACAGAGCCCGACAGGGCCCGACAGAGCCTGACAGGGCCCGACAGAGCCCGACAGGGCCCAGTAGAGCCCGACAGAGCCCGACAGAGCCCGACAGAGCCCAGTAGAGCCCGACAGAGCCCGACAGAGCCCGACAGAGCCCGACAGGGCCCGACAGGGCCCAACAGGGCCCGACAGAGCCCGACAGGGCCCAGTAGAGCCTGACAGAGCCCGACAGAGCCCGACAGAGCCCGACAGAGCCCGACAGAGCCCGACAGAGCCCAGTAGAGCCCGACAGAGCCCGACAGAGCCCGACAGGGCCCGACAGGGCCCGACAGGGCCCGACAGGGCCCGACAGAGCCCAGTAGAGCCCGACAGAGCCCGACAGAGCCCGACAGAGCCCGACAGGGCCCGACAGGGCCCGACAGGGCCCAGTAGAGCCCGACAGAGCCCGACAGAGCCCGACAGAGCCCGACAGGGCCCGACAGAGCCCGACAGGGCCCGACAGGGCACGACAGAGCCCGACAGGGCCCGACAGGGCCCAGTAGAGCCCGACAGAGCCCGACAGAGCCCGACAGAGCCCGACAGGGCCCGACAGGGCCCAGTAGAGCCCGACAGAGCCCGACAGAGCCCGACAGAGCCCGACAGTGCCCGACAGAGCCCGACAGGGCCCGACAGAGCCCGACAGAGCCCGACAGGGCCCGACAGGGCCCAGTAGAGCCCGACAGAGCCCGACAGAGCCCGACAGGGCCCGACAGGGCCCAGTAGAGCCCGACAGGGCCCGACAGGGCCCAGTAGAGCCCGACAGAGCCCGACAGAGCCCGACAGAGCCCAGTAGAGCCCAGTAGAGGCCGACAGAGCCCGACACAGCCCGACAGAGCCCGACAGAGCCCGACAGAGCCCGACAGGGCCCGACAGGGCCCGACAGAGCCCGACAGAGCCCGACAGAGCCCGACAGGGCCCAGTAGAGCCCGACAGAGCCCGACAGAGCCCGACAGAGCCCGACAGGGACCGACAGAGCCCGACAGAGCCCGACAGGGCCCGACAGGGCCCGACAGAGCCCGACAGAGCCCGACAGGGCCCGACAGGGCCCGACAGAGCCCGACAGAGCCCGACAGGGCCCAGTAGAGCCCAGTAGAACCCGACAGAGCCCAGTAGAGCCCGACAGAGCCCGACAGAGCCCGACAGAGCCCGACAGGGCCCGACAGGGCCCGACAGAGCCCGACAGAGCCCGACAGAGCCCGACAGGGCCCAGTAGAGCCCGACAGAGCCCAGTAGAGCCCGACAGAGCCCGACAGAGCCCGACAGAGCCCGACAGGGCCCGACAGGGCCCGACAGGGCCCAGTAGAGCCCGACAGAGCCCGACAGGGCCCGACAGAGCCCGACAGAGCCCGACAGGGCCCGACAGAGCCCGACAGAGCCCGACAGGGCCCAGTAGAGCCCGACAGAGCCCGACAGAGCCCGACAGAGCCCGACAGAGCCCGACAGGGCCCGACAGAGCCCGACAGAGCCCGACAGGGCCCGACAGGGCCCGACAGAGCCCGACAGGTCCCGACAGAGCCCGACAGAGCCCGACAGGACCCCACAGAGCCCGACAGAGCCCGACAGAGCCCGACAGAGCCCAGTAGAGCCCGACAGAGCCCGACAGAGCCCGACAGAGCCCGACAGGGCCCGACAGGGCCCGACAGAGCCCGACAGAGCCCGACAGAGCCCGACAGGGCCCAGTAGAGCCCGACAGAGCCCAGTAGAGCCCGACAGAGCCCGACAGAGCCCAGTAGAGCCCGACAGAGCCCGACAGAGCCCGACAGGGCCCGACAGGGCCCGACAGAGCCCGACAGAGCCCGACAGAGCCCGACAGGGCCCGACAGGGCCCGACAGAGCCCAGTAGAGCCCGACAGAGCCCGACAGAGCCCGACAGAGCCCGACAGGGCCCGACAGGGCCCGACAGGGCCCAGTAGAGCCCGACAGAGCCCGACAGAGCCCGACAGAGCCCGACAGGGCCCGACAGAGACCGAGAGGGCCCGACAGGGCCCGACAGGGCCCTACAGAGCCCAGTAGAGCCCGACAGAGCCCGACAGAGCCCGACAGAGCCCGACAGGGCCCGACAGGGCCCAGTAGAGCCTGACAGAGCCCGACAGAGCCCGACAGAGCCCGACAGGGCCCGACAGAGCCCGACAGGGCCCGACAGGGCCCGACAGGGCCTGACAGAGCCCGACAGGGCCCGACAGGGCCCGACAGAGCCCGACAGGGCCCGACAGGGACCAGTAGAGCCCGACAGAGCCCGACAGAGCCCGACAGAGCCCGACAGGGCCCGACAGGGCCCAGTAGAGCCCGACAGAGCCCGACAGAGCCCGACAGAGCCCAGTAGAGCCCGACAGAGCCCGACAGGGCCCGACAGAGCCCGAGAGAGCCCGACAGGGCCCGACAGGGCCCGACAGGGCCCAGTAGAGCCCGACAGAGCCCGACAGAGCCCGACAGAGCCCGACAGAGCCCGACAGGGCCCGACAGGGACCGACAGGGACCGACAGGGCCCGACAGAGCCCGACAGAACCCGACAGAGCCCGACAGGGCCCGACAGAGCCCGACAGGGCCCAGTAGAGCCCGACAGAGCCCGACAGAGCCCAGTAGAGCCCAGTAGAGCCCGACAGGGCCCGACAGGGCCCATTAGAGCCCGACAGAGCCCGACAGAGCCTGACAGAGCCCGACAGGGCCCGACAGGGCCCGACAGAGCCCGACAGAGCCCGACAGAGCCCGACAGAGGCCGACAGAGCCTGACAGAGCCCGACAGGGCCCGACAGAGCCCGACAGAGCCCGACAGGGCCCGACAGAGCCCGACAGGGCCCAGCAGAGCCCGACAGAGCCCGACAGAGCCCGACAGGGCCCGACAGAGCCCGACAGAGCCCGACAGGGCCCGACAGGGCCCGACAGGGCCCAGTAGAGCCCGAAAGAGCCCGACAGAGCCCAGTAGAGCCCAGTAGAGCCCGACAGGGCCCGACAGGGCCCATTAGAGCCCGACAGAGCCCGACAGAGCCTGACAGAGCCCGACAGGGCCCGACACGGCCCGACAGAGTCCGACAGAGCCCGACAGGGCCCAGTAGAGCCCGACAGAGCCCGACAGGGCCCGACAGGGCCCGACAGGGCCCGACAGGGCCCGACAGCGCCCAGTAGAGCCCGATAGAGCCCGACAGAGCCCGACAGAGCCCGACAGGGCCCGACAGAGCCCGACAGAGCCCGACAGGGCCCGACAGGGCCCGACAGAGCCCGACAGGGCCCGATAGAGCCCGACAGGGCCCGACAGAGCCCGACAGAGCCCGACAGAGCCCGACAGGGCACGACAGAGCCCGACAGAGCCCGACAGGGCCCGACAGAGCCCGACAGAGCCCGACAGAGCCCGACAGGGCCCAGTAGAGCCCGACAGAGCCCAGTAGAGCCCAGTAGAGCCCGACAGAGCCCGACAGAGCCCGACAGAGCCCGACAGAGCCCGACAGGGCCCGACAGGGCCCGACAGGGCCCAGTAGAGCCCGACAGAGCCCGACAGGGCCCGACAGAGCCCGACAGAGCCCGACAGGGCCCGACAGAGCCCGACAGAGCCCGACAGGGCCCAGTAGAGCCCGACAGAGCCCGACAGAGCCCGACAGGGCCCGACAGAGCCCGACAGAGCCCGACAGGGCCCGACAGGGCCCGACAGGGCCCGACAGGGCCCGACAGAGCCCGACAGGTCCCGACAGGTCCCGACAGAGCCCGACAGAGCCCGACAGAGCCCGACAGGGCCCCACAGAGCCCGAAAGAGCCCGACAGGGCCCAGTAGAGCCCGACAGAGCCCGACAGAGCCCGACAGAGCCCGACAGAGCCCAGTAGAGCCCGACAGAGCCCGACAGAGCCCGACAGGGCCCGACAGGGCCCGACAGAGCCCGACAGAGCCCGACAGAGCCCGACAGGGCCCAGTAGAGCCCGACAGAGCCCGACAGAGCCCGACAGAGCCCGACAGAGCCCAGTAGAGCCCGACAGAGCCCGACAGAGCCCGACAGGGCCCGACAGGGCCCGACAGAGCCCGACAGAGCCCGACAGGGCCCGACAGGGCCCGACAGAGCCCAGTAGAGCCCGACAGAGCCCGACAGAGCCCGACAGGGCCCGACAGGGCCCGACAGGGCCCAGTAGAGCCCGACAGAGCCCGACAGAGCCCGACAGGGCCCGACAGAGACCGAGAGGGCCCGACAGGGCCCGACAGGGCCCGACAGAGCCCAGTAGAGCCCGACAGAGCCCGACAGAGCCCGACAGAGCCCGACAGGGCCCGACAGGGCCCGACAGGGCCCAGTAGAGCCTGACAGAGCCCGACAGAGCCCGACAGAGCCCGACAGGGCCCGACAGAGCCCGACAGAGCCCGACAGGGCCCGACAGGGCCCGACAGGGCCCGACAGGGTACGACAGAGCCCGACAGGGCCCGACAGGGCCCAGTAGAGCCCGACAGAGCCCGACAGGGCCCGACAGGGCCCAGTAGAGCCCGACAGAGCCCGACAGAGCCCGACAGAGCCCAGTAGAGCCCAGTAGAGCCCGACAGAGCCCGACACAGCCCGACAGAGCCCGACAGAGCCCGACAGGGCCCGACAGGGCCCGACAGAGCCCGACAGGGCCCGACAGAGCCCGACAGAGCCCGACAGGGCCCGACAGGGCCCGACAGGGCCCAGTAGAGCCCGACAGAGCCCAACAGAGCCCGACAGAACCCGACAGGGCCCAGTAGAGCCCTACAGAGCCCGACAGGGCCCGACAGAGCCCGACAGAGCCCGACAGAGCCCGACAGCGCCCGACAGGGCCCAGTAGAGCCCGACAGAGCCCGACAGAGCCCGACAGAGCCCGACAGAGCCCGACAGGGCCCGACAGAGCCCGACAGAGCCCGACAGGGCCCGACAGGGCCCAGTAGAGCCCGACAGAGCCCAACAGGGCCCGACAGAGCCCGACAGAGCCCGACAGAGCCCGACAGGGCCCAGTAGAGCCCGACAGAGCCCGACAGAGCCCGACAGAGCCCGACAGGGCCCGACAGAGCCCGACAGGGCCCGACAGAGCCCGACAGGGCCCATTAGAGCCCGACAGAGCCCGACAGAGCCCGACAGAGCCCAGTAGAGCCCGACAGAGCCCGACAGAGCCCGACAGAGCCCGACAGGGCCCGACAGGGCCCAACAGGGCCCGACAGAGCCCGACAGGGCCCAGTAGAGCCTGACAGAGCCCGACAGAGCCCGACAGAGCCCGACAGAGCCCGACAGAGCCCGACAGAGCCCAGTAGAGCCCGACAGAGCCCGACAGAGCCCGACAGGGCCCGACAGGGCCCGACAGGGCCCGACAGGGCCCGACAGAGCCCAGTAGAGCCCGACAGAGCCCGACAGAGCCCGACAGAGCCCGACAGGGCCCGACAGGGCCCGACAGGGCCCAGTAGAGCCCGACAGAGCCCGACAGAGCCCGACAGAGCCCGACAGGGCCCGACAGAGCCCGACAGGGCCCGACAGGGCACGACAGAGCCCGACAGGGCCCGACAGGGCCCAGTAGAGCCCGACAGAGCCCGACAGAGCCCGACAGAGCCCGACAGGGCCCGACAGGGCCCAGTAGAGCCCGACAGAGCCCGACAGAGCCCGACAGAGCCCGACAGGGCCCGACAGAGCCCGACAGGGCCCGACAGAGCCCGACAGAGCCCGACAGGGCCCGACAGGGCCCAGTAGAGCCCGACAGAGCCCGACAGAGCCCGACAGGGCCCGACAGGGCCCAGTAGAGCCCGACAGGGCCCGACAGGGCCCAGTAGAGCCCGACAGAGCCCGACAGAGCCCGACAGAGCCCAGTAGAGCCCAGTAGAGGCCGACAGAGCCCGACACAGCCCGACAGAGCCCGACAGAGCCCGACAGAGCCCGACAGGGCCCGACAGGGCCCGACAGAGCCCGACAGAGCCCGACAGAGCCCGACAGGGCCCAGTAGAGCCCGACAGAGCCCGACAGAGCCCGACAGAGCCCGACAGGGACCGACAGAGCCCGACAGAGCCCGACAGGGCCCGACAGGGCCCGACAGAGCCCGACAGAGCCCGACAGGGCCCGACAGGGCCCGACAGGGCCCGACAGGGCCCGACAGAGCCCGACAGAGCCCGACAGGGCCCAGTAGAGCCCAGTAGAACCCGACAGAGCCCAGTAGAGCCCGACAGAGCCCGACAGAGCCCGACAGAGCCCGACAGGGCCCGACAGGGCCCGACAGAGCCCGACAGAACCCGACAGAGCCCGACAGGGCCCAGTAGAGCCCGACAGAGCCCGACAAAGCCCGACAGAGCCCGACAGAGCCCAGTAGAGCCCGACAGAGCCCGACAGAGCCCGACAGGGCCCGACAGGGCCCGACAGAGCCCAGTAGAGCCCGACAGAGCCCGTCAGGGCCCGACAGGGCCCGACAGGGCCCAGAAGAGCCCGACAGAGCCCGACAGAGCCCAGTAGAGCCCAGGAGAGCCCGACAGAGCCCGACAGAGCCCGACAGAGCCCGACAGAGCCCGACAGGGCCCGACAGAGCCCGACAGGGCCCGACAGGGCCCAGTAGAGCCCGACAGAGCCCGACAGAGCCCAACAGAGCCCGACAGGGCCCGACAGGGCCCGACAGGGCCCGACAGAGCCCAGTAGAGCCCGACAGAGCCCGACAGAGCCCGACAGAGCCCGACAGAGCCCAGCAGAGCCCGACAGAGCCCATCAGGGCCCGACAGGGCCCAGTAGAGCCCGACAGAGCCCGACAAAGCCCGACAGAGCCCGACAGGGCCCGACAGAG
Organism: Caloenas nicobarica; assembly: GCF_036013445.1. Lineage (NCBI taxonomy): Eukaryota > Metazoa > Chordata > Aves > Columbiformes > Columbidae > Caloenas > Caloenas nicobarica. The sequence continues at coordinate 198,881 of NW_027017224.1, forward strand.
CCCGACAGAGCCCGACAGAGCCCAGTAGAGCCCGACAGAGCCCGTCAGGGCCCGACAGGGCCCGACAGGGCCCAGTAGAGCCCGACAGAGCCCGACAGAGCCCAGTAGAGCCCAGTAGAGCCCGACAGAGCCCGACAGAGCCCGACAGAGCCCGACAGGGCCCGACAGAGCCCGACAGAGCCCGACAGGGCCCGACAGGGCCCGACAGGGCCCAGTAGAGCCCGACAGAGCCCGACAGGGCCCGACAGAGCCCGACAGGGCCCGACAGGGCCCGACAGAGCCCGACAGGGCCCGACAGAGCCCGACAGGGCCCGACAGAGCCCGACAGAGCCCGACAGAGCCCGACAGGGCCCCACAGAGCCCGAAAGAGACCGACAGGGCCCAGTAGAGCCCGACAGAGCCCGACAGAGCCCAGTAGAGCCCGACAGAGCCCGACAGAGCCCGACAGGGCCTGACAGGGCCCAGTAGAGCCCGACAGAGCCCGACAGAGCCCGACAGAGCCCAGTAGAGCCCGACAGAGCCCGACAGAGCCCGACAGAGCCCGACAGGGCCCGACAGAGCCCGACAGGGCCCGACAGGGCCCGACAGGGCCCAGTAGAGCCCGACAGAGCCCGACAGGGCCCGACAGGGCCCAGTAGAGCCCGACAGAGCCCGACAGAGCCCGACAGAGCCCGACAGGGCCCGACAGGGCCCGACAGGGCCCAGTAGAACCCGACAGAGCCCGACAGAGCCCGACAGAGCCCGACAGGGCCCGACAGGGCCCAGTAGAGCCCGACAGAGCCCGACAGAGCCCGACAGAGCCCAGTAGAGCCCAGTAGAGCCCGACAGAGCCCGACACAGCCCGACAGAGCCCGACAGAGCCCGACAGGGCCCGACAGGGCCCGACAGGGCCCGACAGAGCCCGACAGAGCCCGACAGGGCCCAGTAGAGCCCGACAGAGCCCGACAGAGCCCGACAGAGCCCGACAGAGCCCGACAGGGACCGACAGAGCCCGACAGAGCCCGACAGGGCCCGACAGGGCCCGACAGAGCCCGACAGAGCCCGACAGGGCCCGACAGGGCCCGACAGAGCCCGACAGAGCCCGACAGGGCCCAGTAGAGCCCAGTAGAACCCAACAGAGCCCAGTAGAGCCCGACAGAGCCCGACAGAGCCCGACAGAGCCCGACAGGGCCCGACAGAGCCCGACAGGGCCCAGTAGAGCCCAACAGAGCCCGACAAAGCCCGACAGAGCCCGACAGAGCCCAGTAGAGCCCGACAGAGCCCGACAGAGCCCGACAGAGCCCGACAGGGCCCGACAGGGCCCGACAGGGCCCAGTAGAGCCCGACAGAGCCCGACAGAGCCCGACAGGGCCCGACAGGGCCCGACAGGGCCCGACAGAGCCCAACAGGCCCCGCCAGGGCCCGCCAGGGCCCGACAGAGCCCAGTAGAGCCCGACAGAGCCCGACAGAGCCCGACAGAGCCCGACAGGGCCCGACAGGGCCCGACAGGGCCCAGTAGAGCCCGACAGGGCCCGACAGAGCCCGACAGAGCCCGACAGGGCCCGACAGGGCCCGACAGAGCCCGACAGGGCCCGACAGGGCCCGACAGGGCCCAGTAGAGCCCGACAGAGCCCGACAGAGCCCGACAGAGCCCGACAGGGCCCGACAGAGCACAGTAGAGCCCATTAGAGACCGACAGAGCCCGACAGAGCCCGACAGAGCCCGACAGAGCCCGACAGAGCCCAGTAGAGCCCAGTAGAGACCGACAGAGCCCGACACAGCCCGACAGAGCCCGACAGGGCCCGACAGAGCCCGACAGAGCCCGACAGAGCCCGACAGGGCCCGACAGGGCCCGACAGAGCCCGACAGGGCCCGACAGGGCCCGACAGGGCCCAGTAGAGCCCGACAGAGCCCGACAGAGTCCAGTAGAGGCCAGTAGAGCCCGACAGGGCCCGACAGGGCCCATTAGAGCCCGACAGAGCCCGACAGAGCCTGACAGAGCCCGACAGGGCCCGACAGGGCCCGACAGGGCCCATTAGAGCCCGACAGAGCCCGACAGAGCCCGACAGAGCCTGACAGAGCCCGACAGGGCCCGACAGAGCCCGACAGAGCCCAGTAGAGCCTGACAGAGCCCGACAGATCCCGACAGGGCCCGACAGGGCCCGACAGAGCCCGACAGAGCCCGACAGGGCCCGACAGAGCCCGACAGGGCCCAGCAGAGCCCGACAGAGCCCGACAGAGCCCGACAGAGCCCGACAGAGCCCAGTAGAGCCCGACAGAGCCCGACAGAGCCCGACAGAGCCCGACAGGGCCCGACAGGGCCCGACAGAGCCCGACAGAGCCCGACAGGGCCCGACAGAGCCCGACAGGGCCCAGTAGAGCCCGACAGAGCCCGATAGAGCCCGACAGGGCCCAACAGGGCCCAGTAGAGCCCGACAGAGCCCGACAGAGCCCAGTAGAGCCCAGTAGAGCCCGACAGAGCCCGACAGAGCCCGACAGAGCCCGACAGGGCCCGACAGAGCCCGACAGGGCCCAGTAGAGCCCGAAAGAGCCCGACAGAGCCCAGTAGAGCCCAGTAGAGCCCGACAGGGCCCGACAGGGCCCATTAGAGCCCGACAGAGCCCGACAGAGCCTGACAGAGCCCGACAGGGCCCGACACGGCCCGACAGAGTCCGACAGAGCCCGACAGGGCCCAGTAGAGCCCGACAGAGCCCGACAGAGCCCGACAGGGCCCGACAGGGCCCGACAGGGCCCGACAGAGCCCGACCGGGCCCAGTAGAGCCCGATAGAGCCCGACAGAGCCCGACAGAGCCCGACAGGGCCCGACAGAGCCCGACAGGGCCCGACAGGGCCCGACAGAGCCCGACAGGGCCCGATAGAGCCCGACAGGGCCCGACAGAGCCCGACAGGGCACGACAGGGCACGACAGAGCCCGACAGAGCCCGACAGGGCCCGACAGAGCCCGACAGAGCCCGACAGAGCCCGACAGGGCCCAGTAGAGCCCGACAGAGCCCAGTAGAGCCCAGTAGAGCCCGACAGAGCCCGACAGAGCCCGACAGAGCCCGACAGGGCCCGACAGGGCCCGACAGGGCCCAGTAGAGCCCGACAGAGCCCGACAGGGCCCGACAGAGCCCGACAGGGCCCAGTAGAGCCCGACAGAGCCCGACAGAGCCCGACAGAGCCCGACAGGGCCCGACAGAGCCCGACAGAGCCCGACAGGGCCCGACAGGGCCCGACAGAGCCCGACAGGTCCCGACAGAGCCCGACAGAGCCCGACAGGGCCCCACAGAGCCCGAAAGAGCCCGACAGGGCCCAGTAGAGCCCGACAGAGCCCGACAGAGCCCGACAGAGCCCGACAGAGCCCGACAGAGACCGACAGGGCCCGACAGGGCCCGACAGAGCCCGACAGGGCCCAGTAGAGCCCGACAGAGCCCGACAGAGCCCGACAGAGCCCGACAGAGCCCGACAGAGCCCGACAGGGCCCGACAGGGCCCGACAGAGCCCGACAGAGCCCGACAGGGCCCGACAGGGCCCGACAGAGCCCAGTAGAGCCCGACAGAGCCCGACAGAGCCCGACAGAGCCCGACAGGGCCCGACAGGGCCCGACAGGGCCCAGTAGAGCCCGACAGAGCCCGACAGAGCCCGACAGAGCCCGACAGGGCCCGACAGGGCCCGACAGGGCCCAGTAGAGCCCGACAGAGCCCGACAGAGCCCGACAGAGCCCAGTAGAGCCCGACAGAGCCCGACAGGGCCCAGTAGAGCCTGACAGAGCCCGACAGAGCCCGACAGAGCCCGACAGGGCCCGACAGGGCCCGACAGAGCCCGACAGGGCCCGACAGGGTACGACAGGGTACGACAGGGCCCGACAGGGCCCAGTAGAGCCCGACAGAGCCCGACAGAGCCCGACAGAGCCCGACAGGGCCCGACAGGGCCCAGTAGAGCCCGACAGAGCCCGACAGAGCCCGACAGAACCCGACAGGGCCCAGTAGACCCCGACAGAGCCCGACAGGGCCCGACAGAGCCCGACAGAGCCCGACAGGGCCCAGTAGAGCCCGACAGAGCCCGACAGAGCCCGACAGAGCCCGACAGGGCCCGACAGGGCCCAGTAGAGCCCGACAGAGCCCGACAGAGCCCGACAGAGCCCGACAGGGCCCGACAGGGCCCAGTAGAGCCCGACAGAGCCCGACAGAGCCCGACAGAGCCCGACAGAGCCCGACAGAGCCCGACAGGGCCCAGTAGAGCCCGACAGAGCCCGACAGAGCCCGACAGAACCCGACAGGGCCCAGTAGAGCCCGACAGAGCCCGACAGGGCCCGACAGAGCCCGACAGAGCCCGACAGAGCCCGACAGCGCCCGACAGGGCCCAGTAGAGCCCGACAGAGCCCGACAGAGCCCGACAGGGCCCGACAGAGCCCGACAGAGCCCGACAGGGCCCGACAGGGCCCAGTAGAGCCCGACAGGGCCCAGTAGAGCCCGACAGAGCCCAACAGGGCCCGACAGAGCCCGACAGAGCCCGACAGAGCCCGACAGGGCCCAGTAGAGCCCGACAGAGCCCGACAGAGCCCGACAGAGCCCGACAGGGCCCGACAGAGCCCGACAGAGCCCGACAGGGCCCGACAGGGCCCGACAGGGCCCAGTAGAGCCCGACAGAGCCCGACAGAGCCCGACAGAGCCCGACAGAGCCCAGTAGAGCCCGACAGAGCCCGACAGAGCCCGACAGAGCCCGACAGAGCCCGACAGAGCCCGACAGGGCCCAGTAGAGCCTGACAGAGCCCGACAGAGCCCGACAGAGCCCGACAGAGCCCAGTAGAGCCCGACAGAGCCCGACAGGGCCCGACAGGGCCCGACAGGGCCCGACAGGGCCCGACAGAGCCCGACAGAGCCCGACAGGGCCCGACAGGGCCCGACAGGGCCCGACAGAGCCCGACAGGGCCCGACAGAGCCCAGTAGAGCCCAGTAGAGCCCGACAGAGCCCGACAGAGCCCGACAGAGCCCGACAGGGCCCGACAGGGCCCGACAGGGCCCAGTAGAGCCCGACAGAGCCCGACAGAGCCCGACAGGGCCCGACAGAGCCCGACAGAGCCCGACAGAGCCCGACAGGGCCCGACAGAGCCCGACAGGGCCCGACAGAGCCCGACAGGGCCCGACAGGGCACGACAGAGCCCGACAGGGCCCGACAGGGCCCAGTAGAGCCCGACAGAGCCCGACAGAGCCCGACAGAGCCCGACAGGGCCCGACAGGGCCCAGTAGAGCCCGACAGAGCCCGACAGAGCCCGACAGAACCCAGTAGAGCCCAGTAGAGCCTGACAGAGCCCGACAGAGCCCGACAGAGCCCGACAGAGCCCGACAGAGCCCGACAGGGCCCAGTAGAGCCCGACAGAGCCCGACAGAGCCCGACAGAGCCCGACAGGGACCGACAGAGCCCGACAGAGCCCGACAGGGCCCGACAGGGCCCGACAGAGCCCGACAGGGCCCGACAGGGCCCGACAGGGCCCGACAGGGCCCGACAGAGCCCGACAGGGCCCAGTAGAGCCCAGTAGAACCCGACAGAGCCCAGTAGAGCCCGACAGAGCCCGACAGAGCCCGACAGAGCCCGACAGGGCCCGACAGAGCCCGACAGGGCCCAGTAGAACCCGACAGAGCCCGACAAAGCCCGACAGAGCCCGACAGAGCCCAGTAGAGCCCGACAGAGCCCGACAGAGCCCGACAGGGCCCGACAGAGCCCGACAGAGCCCAGTAGAGCCCGACAGAGCCCGTCAGGGCCCGACAGGGCCCGACAGGGCCCAGAAGAGCCCGACAGAGCCCGACAGAGCCCGACAGAGCCCGACAGAGCCCGACAGGGCCCGACAGAGCCCGACAGGGCCCGACAGGGCCCAGTAGAGCCCGACAGAGCCCGACAGAGCCCGACAGAGCCCGACAGGGCCCGACAGGGCCCGACAGGGCCCGACAGAGCCCAGTAGAGCCCGACAGAGCCCGACAGAGCCCGACAGAACCCGACAGAGCCCGACAGAGCCCAGCAGAGCCCGACAGAGCCCATCAGGGCCCGACAGGGCCCAGTAGAGCCCGACAGAGCCCGACAAAGCCCGACAGAGCCCGACAGAGCCCAGTAGAGCCCGACAGAGCCCGACAGGGCCCGACAGAGCCCGACAGAGCCCGACAGAGCCCAGTAGAGCCCGACAGAGCCCGTCAGGGCCCGACAGGGCCCGACAGGGCCCAGTAGAGCCCGACAGAGCCCGACAGAGCCCAGTAGAGCCCAGTAGAGCCCGACAGAGCCCGACAGAGCCCGACAGAGCCCGACAGGGCCCGACAGGGCCCGACAGAGCCCGACAGAGCCCGACAGGGCCCGACAGGGCCCGACAGGGCCCAGGAGAGCCCTACAGAGCCCGACAGGGCCCGACAGAGCCCGACAGGGCCCGACAGGGCCCGACAGAGCCCGACAGAGCCCGACAGGGCCCAGTAGAGCCCGACAGAGCACGACAGAGCCCGACAGAGCCCGACAGGGCCCGACAGAGCCCGACAGGGCCCGACAGAGCCCGACAGAGCCCGACAGAGCCCGACAGGGCCCCACAGAGCCCGAAAGAGCCCGACAGGGCCCAGTAGAGCCCGACAGAGCCCGACAGAGCCCGACAGAGCCCAGTAGAGCCCGACAGAGCCTGACAGAGCCCGACAGGGCCCGACAGGGCCCGACAGAGCCCGACAGAGCCCGACAGAGCCCGACAGGGCCCAGTAGAGCCCGACAGAGCCCGACAGAGCCCGACAGAGCCCGACAAAGCCCAGTAGAGCCCGACAGAGCCCGACAGGGCCCGACAGGGCCCGACAGAGCCCGACAGAGCCCGACAGGGCCCGACAGGGCCCGACAGAGCCCAGTAGAGCCCGACAGAGCCCGACAGAGCCCGACAGAGCCCAGTAGAGCCCGACAGAGCCCGACAGGGCCCAGTAGAGCCCGACACAGCCCGACAGAGCCCGACACAGCCCGACAGGGCCCGACAGAGCCCGACAGGGCCCGACAGAGCCCGACAGAGCCCGACAGGGCCCGACAGAGCCCGACAGGGCCCGACAGGGCCCAGTAGAGCCCGACAGAGTCCGACAGAGCCCGACAGAGCCCGACAGGGCCCGACAGGGCCCAGTAGAGCCCGACAGAGCCCGACAGAGCCCGACAGAGCCCAGTAGAGCCCGACAGAGCCCGACACAGCCCGACACAGCCCGACAGAGCCCGACAGAGCCCGACAGGGCCCGACAGAGCCCGACAGGGCCCGACAGAGCCCGACAGAGCCCAGTAGAGCCCGACAGAGCCCAGTAGAGCCCGACAGAGCACGACAGAGCCCGACAGAGCCCGACAGGGCCCGACAGGGCCCGACAGAGCCCGACAGGGCCCGACAGGGCCCGACAGGGCCCGACAGAGCCCGACAGGGCCCAGTAGAGCCCGACAGAGCCCGACAGAGCCCGACAGGGACCGACAGAGCCCGACAGAGCCCGACAGGGCCCGACAGAGCCCGACAGAGCCCGACAGAGCCCGACAGGGCCCAGTAGAGCCCAGTAGAACCCGACAGAGCCCAGTAGAGCCCGACAGAGCCCGACAGAGCCCGACAGAGCCCGACAGGGCCCGACAGAGCCCGACAGGGCCCAGTAGAGCCCAACAGAGCCCGACAAAGCCCGACAGAGCCCGACAGAGCCCGACACAGCCCGACAGAGCCCGACAGAGCACGACAGAGCCCAGTAGAGCCCGACAGAGCCCGACAGAGCCCGACAGAGCCCGACAGAGCCCGACAGGGCCCGACAGGGCCCAGTAGAGCCCGACAGGGCCCAGTAGAGCCCGACAGAGCCCGACAGAGCCCGACAGAGCCCGACAGGGCCCGACAGGGCCCGACAGAGCCCGACAGGGCCCGACAGAGCCCGACAGGGCCCGACAGGGCCCGACAGGGCCCGACAGGGCCCAGTAGAGCCCGACAGAGCCC